>NW_012155284.1:3114104-3116836 GCF_000956105.1 Propithecus coquereli
GGATTCATAAAGCAAACCTTACTAGATCCAAGCAAAGAGATAAACAACAGTATCGTAATTGCTGGGGACTTCAACACTCCACTGACTGAACTGGACAGATCATCCAAGAAGAAAATAAATAAAGAAACACTGGACTTAAATGGGACTCTGGAACAAATGGGCCTAACAGACATTTACAGAACATTTTACCCAAAAAGTACTGAATATACATTCTTCTCAGCAGCACATGGAACATTCTCCAAGATTGATCATATTTGATTCACCACATAAGCAGAAGCAAAAACAAAGATCATATGATCATCTCAATAGATGCAGAAAAAGCATTTGAAAAAATTCAGCACCCTTTCATGACAAAAATCCTCAACAAACTAGACATAGAAGGAACATATCTCTAAATTATAAAAGCCATATATGACAAACCCACAGCCAGCATTGTACTGAATGGGGAAAAGTTGAAAGTATTCCCACTAAGAACTGGAACAAGATAAGGATGCCCACTGTCACTTTTATTCAACATAGTCCTGGACATCCCAGCCAGAGCAATTAGGTAAGAGAAAGAAATAAAATGTATCTAAATCAGGATAGAGGAGGTCACACTATCACTTTTTGCAGACAATATGATATTATATCTAGAAAACCCCCAAGATTCCACTAAGAGACTCCTGGAATTCATAAATAAATTCAGCAAAGTCTCAGGTTACAAAATCAATGTACACAAATTAGTAGCATTCCTATGCACTAATAACAGTCAAGATGAGAGTCAAATCAAGGACTAATTGCCATTCACAATTGCTACAAAGAAAATAAAATACCTAGTAATATACTTACCCAAGAAGGCAAAAGATCTGCAAAAAGAGAACTAGGAAACACTGAGGAAAGAAATCGCAGATGATACAAACAAATGGAAAAACATCATGCTCATGGATTAGTAGAATCAATATTGTTATAATGTCCATACCATCCAAAATGATTTACAGATTCAGTGCAGTCCCCCATCAAAATACCAATGTCATATTTCACAGATCTAGAAAAACTAATTCTATGCTTCATTTGGAACCAGAAAAGAGCCTGAATAGCCAATGCAATCTTAAGCAAAGGGAACAAATCTGGAGGCATCTCATTACCAGATTTCAAACTATTCTACAAGGCTACAGTAACCAAAATAGCATGGTATTGGCACAAAAGTAGAGACATAGACCAATGGAACAAAACAGAAAACCCAGACATAAACCATCCACATACAGCCAATTGATCTTCAACAAAGCAGATAATAATATACACTAGGGAAAAGAAACCTATTCAATAAATAGTGCTGGGAAAATTGGATAGCCACACGCAGAAGAATGAAACAGGATCCATATCTCTCACCACTCACAAAAATTAATTCAAGATGGATAAAGGACTTATATGTAAGACATGAAACCTTAAGAATTCTGTTAGTAGAAGAAAATGTTGGAAAAACTCTTCTAGATATCAGCCTAGGCAAAGAATTTCTGAAGAAAACCCCAATGGAAATCACGGCAGCAACAAAAATAAATACGTGGGACTTAATTAAATTAAAAAGCTTCTGCACAGCCAAGGAAATAATTAACAGAGCAAATAGACAACCTACAGAATGGGAGAAAATATTTGCAAGCTATACATCTGATAAAGGGCTAATAACCAGAATCTACAAAGAACTCAAGCAAATCAGCTAGAAAAAAAATCAAACAATCACATTATAAAGTGGCCAACAGACATGAACAGAAGCTTCTCAAATGAAGATAGACAAATGGTCTATAAACATATGAAAAATGCTCAATGTCACTAATCATCAGGTAAATGCAACTTAAAGCCACAATGAGATATCACCTTAACCCAGTCAGAATGGCTTTTATTAAAAAGTTCAAAAACAATAGATGCTGGCATGGATGCAGAGAGAAAGGAATGCTTATACACTGTTGGTGGGATTGCAAATCAGTACCACCTCTATGGAAAACAGTATGGAAATTCCTCAGAGAACTCAAAGCTGACCTACCATTTGATTCAGCAATCCCACTACTATTTACCCAAAGGAAAAAAAGGACATTTTTTCAAAAAGACACCTTTACTCAAATGTTTATTGCAGCATAATTTGCCATAGCAAAGATGTGGAATCAACCTAAGTGCCCATCAATTCATGAGTGGATTAACAAAATGTGGCATATGTATACCATGGAATATTACTCAGCCATGAAGAAGGATTAGTTAATGCCTTTTACAAAAATTTCGATGGGACTGGAGACCATTATCCTAATTAATGTATCTAAAGAATGGAAAAACAAACACTACGTGTACTCACTATGAAATTGGAACTAACTGATGAGCACACATGTACATAAAGGGAATTAAAACTCAAGGGAAATCAAGCAGGGTGGAAGGTAGAGGAGGGGATGGGCGAAAACCTACCTAATAGGTACAATGAACACTATCTGGGTGATGGGCACAATTTTAACCCTGACTCAAGCATTATAAAAGCAATCTATGTAACCAAAAACATTTGTATCCCATAATACTTTGAAATTAAAAAAAGAAAATTAAAAAAATACACATATACTATAATGTATATGCTTGTTTGTTTGAATGGAAAAAATAGATCATAGTATAATATTTTACAATCCCTTTTGAATTAAAAATATGTGTGAGACATTTTTGGATCCACAAATACAGATCTGAATCATCATTTAAAAATAATTTTATTGTTTGCTACAAGT
>NW_012155284.1:3118486-3119994 GCF_000956105.1 Propithecus coquereli
TGAAGTTGCTGTGAGCTAGGCTGATGCCATGGCACTCACTCTAGCCTGGGCAAAAGAGTGAGACTCTGTCTCAAAAAAAAAAAACAAAAAAAAAAACCACACAATCCCCACTGTTAAGAAGACCACAGGGCTGGGGAAAAGGAAAGGATTTCAAAGATCTCCATTCTCCCTCATCAAAGAGAGTCAGGGAATCCACCCACTCACATAGCCTACCACAGCTATAGCCTACAAACAACTAGCAACTGAGAAAACCACCACACTAAAGATATCTATAACCAATGCTATCTATAACCATCCAGAACATAGATGACCATCAAAGCACCCACAAGCAAAGCCAAAGGTTCTTATCCAACATATGCTGCAAACACACCCAGACAAGTGAGGGGAGGGGAAAAAGCCCTATCTAAACAAAAGAAAATCCAAAAATAAGAAGGAACATCTGCTCCAGATGAGAAAGAATCAGGGAAAGACTTCAGAAATATGAAAAATCAAAATGAAAGGACACCCCCAAAAGGGAACATCAGTTCTCTAGCAATGAATACCAATGAAAATGAAAATATTGGAATGACGGATAAAGAATTCCAAATATGGATTATAAGGAAGCTCAAGGAAATCCAAGAGAAAATGCAAAACCAACTAAAAGAAACCAGAAAAACAATTCAGGAAATGAATAAAAAATTCACTAAAGGGACAGACATATTTTTTTTTAAAAAAACAAATAGGATTTCTGGAAATGAAAAATTCATTTAAGGAAATACAAAACATAGTGGAAAGTTTTAAGAATAGACTAGATCAGGCAGAAGAAAGAATCTCAGAGCTTGAAGACAACTCTTTTGAATTAACTCAGTCAGTCAAAAATAAAGAGCAGAGAATTAAGAGGAATAAATAAAGCCTACAAGAAATACAGGATTATGTAAAATGGCCATTATAAGAATCACAGGCATCCCTGAGGATGAAGAAGAAAACACATAGGGCTGGAAAACCTATTTGAGGGAATAATTGAGGAAAACTTCTCTGGTCTTGCTAGAGATTTAAACATCCAGATACAAGAAGCTCAATAAATACCTGTGAGATTCATGGCAAAGAGGCAATCACCAGGCACATAGTTATCAGATTGTCCAAAGTCAACATGAAGGAGGAACTCCTGTGAGGTGTAAAGTGAAAACATCAAGTAACTTACAAAGGAAAACCCATCAGGCTAACAGCAGACTTCTCAATGGAGACCTTACAAGCCAGAAGGGATTAGGGCTTGATCGTCAGTCTTCTTAAACAGAACAACTTCCAGCCTAGAATTTTCTCTCCTGTAAAACTAAGTTTCATATATGAAAGAGAAATAAAGACTTTTCTAGACAAGGAATCATTGAGGGAATTTGTCAAGACCAGACCTGCCCTGCAGGAAATACTCAGGACTGCATTATACATGGATCAGCACAATAGTCACCCACTAGAGTAAAACCACCCCAAAGCTAAAGCTTAGAGCTCATATAAAACAATAAAACAAGAGACAA
>NW_012155284.1:3136664-3139641 GCF_000956105.1 Propithecus coquereli
GGTACATATTTTCAAAATACCTCAATCTTGTGATACACCTCCCTGTGTGTGTTCCCACAGGCTGTCTTCTCAGAACAGTACTTGGGGACCAAACTCCAGGAACATTCTATAGGACATGTTCCGTAGGCAGTTCCTTCATGTATGTTAGGCAGTTCCCATGACTATGGAAGCTGTGGCTTATTCTCTTTGGCATGCTGGGAGGGAGGAAAATGATTTTAAAAGCCGACTGCAAAATTTTGTTTAGGGAGGGAACTGTGGGTTTGTTCAAGAACACACCTTAATGGTAAATCGGGTAGCCTAGATAATCATCACGTGGTGAGTCAAAGACAGCCAAATTGCTCCATTTAACAAATAAATAGGAATTTTGGTGGGAGAAGAGGTCAAACTATAACTGGTTGAGGAAGGAAGGAAGTGAGCTAGAGAGAAGGAAACGTAAGTAAAACGTAAATGAAAATTCCTCTAGGCAGGGAGATGACTGAGAGGTGTTTAAGAATAAGGATGACTAAGTTCAGTTTTAAATTGTGTTTTGCACTGCTAGCCTCCCTCAGCTGCCCTGAACCGTCCATTAAATCTGCACAAACACAGCCTTGGGCAGTGGTACTTGGGGTTCCAAATGGAATGCGGCAATGTCTGCTGCGTTGACCTAATGTAGCAAAGGGATAATATATACACAAGGCAAAACTCAGAGCAGAAATCAAGACAGATGTAAGAACTTGGGCCAGACCCTCAAACACCCTAAAGGAACCCTGAGAGATATGTAGAGGATGCTGAGTTTGCACAGTACACCGATGGACGGTAAAGCAATTGAATCAAAGCTTAAAAGACAAGTTGACCGCTGCGAGTTGGAAGACTTGGGGTCAACCAGGCTGCTGCAATCCAGGCTGTATTTGTATTCCTTGCTGTTTTTGGTATGGTGCCTTGTGCCAAGTACAAGTAGGAACAAATGGTTTATTAAATAGAATTAAATAAGTATCTGAATTCCAGTGATGTTTGTGCAACTTTTTTTTTTTAGCCTGGATATACCACACAAAATTCATCTTTAATTCTTCCTTGTGTGTATTCCTATTCTCTTATTGTCTCATCCTTCCCTGCAGGAACACTTTGCGCTTTTGTAACACCTCTATCTACCAACGGTTATGTTAGCTGGGAGGCAGTCAAATATAGTGATTAAGAACATGGTTATTTATTTAAATCCTGCTTTCTTTTTTCCTTATTTTATTCCTATTACACATATCATTTGTAATATATCACATAATGTGTTGATTGTGCCAGGTAACATCTGTTGGCACACAGCCCCACACAGCCTTCTATAATTTCCCTTGTACTGCTGGGGCTGCAAGGCTGTAAACTATATTTCCTGCACTCCCTTGTCAGCTTTGCTCTAGTTAGCATCTGCCTTAGGGAGGATTCACGTGTGATTGGAAGACGATAAGACAGTAGCAGGGGCAGCAGAGGGGACTTCTGTTCACTCACTTCCGCTAATGACTGTTCATTGGCACAAGAGGTGCCTCCAACAGTGTGAGCTCAGGAAGTCCAGCCGAGGGGTGGGAATTGCTTTCTGATTTCTCCAGCAGGGTTAGCAGTACAATGGTGGATGCTGGGCTTGTGGCCGTTGGCTTAGGGGTGCTAGCACCTTCCCGATCTCTGGGATCACTCCCTCCCATATTTTACCCTCCAAGTCAGGGGTGATGACAATTTCCTGATTTCCAGAGGCATAAATTATCTACTGTCAAAATAGTTCTGTGTAACATACAACCATAACATTTTAGTAGCACACAAAATATAAGAATTTATTGCTTGTCTATCCAGGGTCTGCTAGGGGTGAGCTAAGTGATTCTGTGCTCTGCAGGTTGGCTGGTGGTTGGCTTATTTAGGCTGGTCTTGACTGTGGCTACTAGACTTGAAACATGCATTTCTCATCCTCCATCAGGATGGCCAGAGCATGTTCACATGGTGACGGCACACATGTGAGAGAGGGCACATGGAAACACATAGGGCCTTTGAGACTGGGCTCAGAACTGGCTCATCATCACTCCTGCCCCAAAGGTTACATAGGGTGGAGAAATGTACTCCTTCTTTATGGGAGGGACTCCAAAGTCACATGCCAAAGGGTCTGGGTATGGGGAAGGGTAAAAGAGTGGGACCATAAATGCAATCAATCTGCCACACCAGGTAATACCCACTTCCTGCTTTTGTTCTTTTACTGTTTCTGCCAGTTCCATGCATTAAATCTCTCTTTGCTTTAAGTTA
Source organism: Propithecus coquereli (assembly GCF_000956105.1). NCBI lineage: Eukaryota > Metazoa > Chordata > Mammalia > Primates > Indriidae > Propithecus > Propithecus coquereli. The sequence continues at coordinate 3,138,915 of NW_012155284.1, forward strand.
TCAAGAGTGGTTTCTCCTTTCCTCTTTGGATACTAACTGATATGCTTATTTATTATACTTTTTGCTTGTATTCATTTCTTATTGCTGTAATAGCAAATCACCACACACTTAGCAGCTTAAAACAACACAGATTTATTGTCTTACTGTTCTGTAGGTCAGAAGTCTGGTGGGCTCAGCTGCTTTCTCTGGTTAGAGTCTCTCAAAGCCAAAGTCAAGGAGTTGGCAGGGCTACGTTCATTTCTACAGACTCCAGGAAGAACCTATTTTCTTGCTTCTACAGATTGTTGGCAGAATTTAGTTTCCTGTGGTTGAAGGACTGAGGTTACTTCTTCCTTGCTGGCATTCCCAGCTTCTAGAGGCTGCTCACATTCCTTGGTGATGTTTGATCTTCCTTCCTCCATCTTCCAAGCCAGCAACAGTGGGTTAAGTCCCTCTCGTTCTTCAAATTGCTCGTGCCTCTTCCTCCATCACATCTTTCTGATTCTTCTGTCTTCCTCTTCCATTTTTAAGGGTCCATGTGATTACATTGTACCCAAATGGATAACTCAAGATGCTCTCTCTGTCTCAAGGTTCATAACCTTAATCACACCTGCAAAGTCCCTTTTGCCTTCTAATGTAACATATTCATAGGTTCTAGGGATCAGGATGTGAACGTCTTTGGGGGGCCATTATTCTGCCAACTGCATTGTTTATAATCTCTCTCCCCTTGCTAGAAAATAAGCTCTCT
>NW_012155284.1:3139691-3141811 GCF_000956105.1 Propithecus coquereli
GTTTGACAATTTTAGTTGTGCTGAGTACCTTTCAGTCATACTTGGACCCTGAGAACATCTATCTATTGCTTCATTGTCTTCTGTAATAAATGTTTCTATGGAGAATTTGGAGGCCATGCTGATTTTTCCTTCTTTTGGTGATTTTTTTCTGGCTGAATGTTTGAAGACTTCTTTCATATTCAGCAACTTAACCAGACAATGTGTCAATTAGTAACTAATGTTTTGTGTCAATTTTCTTAGATATAGACCATACCCTTAAGTACACATTTTTTTATCCTTTACTTCAAGGATATTTTCTGTACTTTCTTTTTGACCATTCCAGATGCTCCCTTGGCTCCCCATTTATTGTATTGCCATATTCAGCAGAACCAATTATCCTCATGCTGTAGTATCTGCCTTTCACACCTACCATAAGTCTGCTCGTTTTTGAATTGGTACACACTGCTCAGAATCCGCAGGATTTTTCTTACAACACTTCTCTAGTACTGACTCTGCTGGAGGTGAAGACAGTCTTAGAAGTGGTGCAGGACTGCACCCAAACTTTCTGCATTTTCTTGTCCAATGTTTTTTGAAGTTTATAACATAATTTTGAGCTCCTTTTCTCGTTTGGTGAAATTTTGGGTTCTTTCTCCATCTTTTTATAACAATTTAAAAAATCATTTTGTTAGCTATTAGGGAGACAGATTCTGTGATATGGCTTCACTTTACCATCTTTACTCCCACTACCATTGTGGGAGTTATGAATCATTTTAAAAGCTAAATAATATTTCATTGTTTGTATACATGTGCCATAATTTTACTTAAAAATGCCCTACTGATGCTCATGTAAGTTATTTTCTTCTTAAAAAACTATTGAAAATAATTGTATACATACCGATAGGAGAAATTAAGGAAAATCTAAGTAAATGGAAAAATATATTGTCTCCATGGATTGGAAGGCTCATTTTGTTAAGATGTCAATTATATCAAATTGATTGATAGAGTCTATGCTATCTGAATCAGCATATTTTTGTAGAAATTATCGAAATTCATATGTAAATACAAAAGACTTAGAATAGCTAAAATGATTTTGAAAAAGAAGAACAAAATGTGTGGATTCACTACCAGGATTTTAAGACTTACATGAAGTTAGTGTTATCAATTTACCGTGTTATTGGCAAAGTGTAGATATATAGATCAATGCTATGGAATAAAAGTTCAGAATAGATTCAAAGCTATGTGGTAAATTTATTTTTATCCTTTTTAATTAAGCTATAATTTACAAAAGTAAAATTAATCCTTTCTAGTGTTTAGTTTTGACAAATACATTCAGTTGTGTAAACACCACCACAATCAACAGTTGTAAAACCTAAGTGAACTGCATTGATATTATTTTGAATAAATCCATTTTTCTCTCTGGCATCATTTTCTTAATGCTTCTAGCATTTTCTTAACATTTCTTCTAGTTCAGGTCTGCTGGCAATGAGTTCTCTCAGAATTTTTTCATGGCTTCACTTGTTAGTCTACTTGTTTCTCTTTTGAAAATAATCCTTTTTCTTCTCTGAACTGCTTCTATGAGTTTTGTCTTTTATTTTCTGTAGTTTTGCTATGATGTGTATAAGTGTTGTTTTCTTTATATTTAGCTTCCCTGAGGTTCATGGTAGCTCTTAAATCTGTGGCTTGATGTATTTTATCATTCTTAGAAAATTCTCAGGTTGTATCTCTTCAACTATTTTTCCTGTACCACTCTCTCTCTTTTTACTGGCACTCTGGCTATAAATCTGTTTTCTATTTCTAGCTTATCCTTACCCTAGAATTCAGACCTCGATGGTCCCAATCTGAAGCATGGGAGTTGGTTACTTTAGTGGCTCCTAGACTCCAACTTTCATCTTTTAACCCCTGAAGCTGCTCAAAATTCTGCTCTGCCTCTCAGCAGTCTGTTCAGGAATCATTAAACATTTCCAAGGGAAACAGCCCCAAATGCCAGGCTCAACTCTATGTATTTCTGGCTTTTCTTAGATCATGGAAAGATAATTCTACCATAACTACCTTATTAACTCTCTGATATTTTCAAGTAGACTTAAATATATATATATATGTATACAGACAGAGTCCCACTCTGTTGCCCGGAGTAGAGTGCC
>NW_012155284.1:3145124-3218247 GCF_000956105.1 Propithecus coquereli
GAATTTACATGTTTAAAATATATGAATGTGTTTTCTCTTTTGCATCATGGAGAGTTGGTATTATTATAAAAGAAAACCAAAGAGGAAGTGGGAGGTTATATAATACCTACTTTTGACATCCAAAGTGAGACTCTGGAGGGGTGGGGGGAATCACAGAAGGATAAGTGCCCTCAAAGTAAACTTTGTTGAGAAGGAAAAAAATTTCAAAATTCCTTTAATGCCTGTCAAGGGCAAGCCCTGGCCGACGGCATCATAGAGTTTCTCTCACAGGGTAGACAGGACACCCTTTCCACCATGACGGCTGAGCTGTGAGGCTCAGAGCCTTTTGGAGGAAGGAGGATAGAACAGGTGAGATAGGAAAAGGAAGCAGAAAGTCTGCTTTTCCAAGCTGATGGAATGACAAGGAGATGAGAGGCAGGAAGAGGCAAAGAGGGGTTGTCTAAGGAATGCCAGGCTGGGAAGGCAACGGTGTACCGACTGCCTCAGACATCATTTGGTTGAGGCTACCAAGTTTCTAGGACAGAGCTGTCCAACAGAAATTTAATATGAACCACATATGTAATTTTAAATTTTCTAGTAGTCACATTTTTTTTTTTTAAGTAAAAACAAACAGGTGATGCTTAGCTGTTGGAATTGGGAAAGAAGACTGTCACTTTTGCAGCTTCTGAAGTTGAGGTCGGCCAAATGGAAGAGGGTTAGGAGTGAGCTGCCCTCCCAGTAACGTGTGGGGTGGAACCACGCGGTGGTGCTGACACAACCACCAGTCCTTCATTAGGGAGGCAAACTGCATCGGGATCCTTTTAGTCAATTCCTTTTGTGACATTTACATGTAAATTGGATTCACGGGTTTCAGGTTTCATGATACAGACACGGCCTTTGGCTTTTCTACTAATGAGGGTCATTTATAGGACTACATAGGGAAATAAAGGAGATAGGAAGTTGTCTCAGGCCATGTGGTCAGGCCCCTGTGGAAACTAGGACATGGTACAGGAAGCAGTTGTAGCCCATTACTCCAGTAGCAGCTCTGGCGACACTGTCACAGTACCTGGTAGGCGACTCTTCAGAACTGGCACCCATGGATCCCTGCACTGGGGATCCCCCATGCTGATGATGCACATATTGTATTTCGTGTCTGTACCCACCACTCCTGCATTTAGCAACAGACTTTCTCCTTGTATCTTAGACATCCCGACAGAGTATTAGTTGGTCAGCCTTCGCCACCCAGTAGAGTTGCCTCTATCTGGCGGAGCTCTTGCTCAGGGCCACCGCAGGCTCTGGCTGGCCCACCGATGGCTCCCTTGTTCTGTTAGTGTGGCTGGGGTGATGGGCCATGTGCTACCACTCTTGGTCACCCTCAGAAGGGGATAAGGCTGAGACAGGCTCTCTAAGGCTTTCCAGAGGAGGTAATGAAACAATGGTTCATCCTGGACCCCTGGTTCTAGGCCATCTGCTGAGCCACGTCAACCTGGCCATTTGGGGGGTATTGCAACAGCTTTGCTGTTTACAAAGAATTAGCCATCTTTCTACCTTCATTTGCTCAAGGTTGAAGCCCTAAAAGCTTTCTGCTTTGACTTCCCAGAGTGCCAGAAAACCAGGACAAATAAATAAAACAATAAAAAACATTAAAAAAAAGAAACCAGCAATATTAATTTCAATAATATACTTTAACTCAATATATCCAAAATATTATCACTTTGACATGCAATCAATACAAAATTAATGAGATATTTTACATTTTTTGGCTAAGTCTTTGAAATCTGATGTGTATTTGATACAGTATATTTCAATTCAGATTAACTTCTTTCCAAGAGCACAGGGATACTTCTAGAACTCCCGCATGCCATATGTAAATTAGGCATTGAATGATTCAATTATGTAAGGGAAGCCTCATGTGTGGCCACATCCAGGACAGCAGAAGTGGTAGCCCAGCATGAGCAGAGAGGTGGCAATGTTCCTGCTTTCCCATAGCTTACATATGCTATGCAGGGGTTCTAGAAGTTTTCCTGTGCTTCACTGAAGGGACAGAAGGAGATGAGAGGGCTGGTTGGGCAGCTGAGTCCTGGAGTGAGGACAAAGCAAACCCTATGTATGTGGACTTCATGATTGATGGTAAATGTCAAGGACCATACTCCAGTGAGAGATGCCAGCACAGCATAGCAAAAGGCCTGACACCCCAGTGGTCACCAGTCCAAGAACTGGGTCAGGCCAGTCACAGTGCATCAGAGACCAATGAGGATCCAGAGCAGGTTCCAAGGTGAGAGTACAAATACAGCTCTGGGATCAGCATGTTCCCACCTATTCCCAAGCCCAACTTTGGAAGGTAAGCACAGGGCCACAAAACCCCAGGCCTCAGGGCCAGGTTCCTTCACCCCCAGCCACCCTGGCACAGATTCTTCTTGGCCACCTCTTGGGCCTAAGGGTGTGCATACCAGTTTTGAGGCCCACCAATAGGAGGATGAACCTGGGGAAGAAGACTTCAGAGGCCCTGGAAATAGACTGGAGAAGTTTGTAAGAAAGGGATTCTAGCATCATGGGTACCCCATGTGTGGTACAGAAGTGGAGGTGCAGACTCCAGCGAGAACATGCCCTTGGATGCCTGGACTTCTTGTCGTTTGGTGTTGGTTGTGCCTAGAGGAGGCCAGAGCAAGCCCTCTCAGGGGAGGGTCCCCTCTTGCTCGAGTCTAAGGGCAGTATGGGTCCAAGAATTTGAGTCCCTTTTTCTGCTATGGCATTGATGGCCTTTAGGCCATGATTCTACCTCAAATCTAAGTATCACCTTAAAGAGGATTGGGGGTAGGAAGGGGGACTCTGGAAGGTTGAGCCTGTGTTTTAAAGAGATAGAGTCATAAGAGAAAAGGTTTAAACTGAAAAACACTGATACTATAAATTATCAAGTTTAAATTCTGTTTTTCTCCCACTATTCAGTGACTGAGAGAGAGAGTGGAGGTTGTTAGGCAGATAAAACTCATTGTAAGAGCAACATTTTCTTTGCATGTTTGAGTATAGTGTGTAAATGTGGGGGTCCCATTACATATACAAAGAGCCATTTGGTAAGAACTTAATAAAGTAAGGCAATGATGATGATGATGATGACAAAGGTGACATTTGCAATGCAATTCTAAACTAACTGCTTGGAGTTAGCACAGACTCCACAGGTTCAAGGACATGGACCCAACAAGACTCGGCCATGTCAGACATCGGCTGTAAGTTCCAGGGTTCCCACGCCACTGGCACTTCTGAGTAACTGGCTACAAATTCAGAAGTTACCACTACCCTCTCAGGTTTGATAATTCACTAGAATGACTCACAGAACTCAGGAAAGTGCTATACTTATAACTATGACTACAGTTTTATTCCAAAGCATGCAAATCAGGACCAGCCAAAAGAAGAGACCCAAAGGGCAAGGTCTGGGAGACTCTCACACACAAAGCTTCTATGTCCTCAGGATGTGTCACCCTCCGGGCATATCAATGTATCACCAATCGGGAAGCTCAACCAAGCCTCTGTGTCCAGAGTTTTTATTTTATTACATAGATACAAATGATTAAATCGTTGGCTATGTGGTTGGGCTCAATCTCCAGCTTCCCTCCCCTCCTTGGAGGTTGGGTTGATATCATGTGGCTCAAAGCCTCAACCCTCTAATCGCATGATTAGTGTTTCTGGTGGAGCCAGACCCCATCCAGAGTCATATCATTACCATAAAGTCAGGTATGGTCTGAGGGGCCTGAATAGCAAAGACACTCTGGTCCCTCATGAAATTCCAAGGATTTAGGTTACCTCTCAGGACTAGGGACAGAGGCCACCCATGTGCTTTATGGTACAATGATGATCATGATGACAATGATATCATTTCCAGTCTACCCCACCCCTCCCACTTCAGAAACAAAATGTGTTCACCCAGTTAAACACCCATCTTTGGAGAGAATGCTTAACAAGTAACTCTCATAGAGAAATATGAGGTGCAAGTGTGGATCTGCACTTCAAATCCTGCTTTGGTATAGAATATATCCATGGCCTCGGCATTGGGTAGAGGTTTCCTGTTGGCTGGTCCTCCCCAGTACACACCCTGACCTCTCATCCAGCTGTTCATTTCCTTTCCTGTGAGCACTTCCCTTGTTAACCAGCCCGTGGGCATTTTCCAGTGGAAAATGGAGCTGTTGGCTCTCCCTGGCTCCTATTTATAGTCCAGTGAATGAATTAAAAGATGAATTGAGTAATTAACGTATTCCACACTGATGCAATGCAGGTGGGGGACTGAGAGCAGGAGAACATCAAGTTGTCCATCTGAGCCCACCGGGACCAGTGGAGGGAAAGAGCACCAAAAGAGAGAAAGATGCAGAGACACAAAGAGCAGAAGCCACAACATTTAAATACGAGCTGCCTTAATGAGAATGTGTCACCTCAGACCCAACAAGAAGTCAGCAGATGGGATGCACCTGTCCCTTGAGAGCCCCACAAAGCAAAATCAGAACCCAGAATGGAAACAGGAAAACCAAATCAGACTCCTCAGATATACTTCAGCAAATAAATCGTCAGCTCCCGAAACAACAGGTGTTGCTGGAGATGGGGTGCACCTAACATTCCCCACACCTCTACATCTTCCGAGGGAGGAGAACTATTCAGGGAATCTTAGAACCTCTTGTTTGGTCATTCTCAGAGTGATTTTTACCACCAACACCCACTCATCGATTTACATTAAGTCAGGTTGCTTTGGCTGTAACAAACAGCTGGAGTTAGGATGTTAACTCTTAGATGAAGCAATCTCTGAGTCTGCTTTGCAAGAGGATCATAATTTTAACTCAGGTGATGAATTCATCAAAATTTTGGAGGATGAGAAGAAAGCTGGTAGAGCCTTCTCCCTAGCTGTTGCTAAAGACAGGACACTGGAGCTCCTGGAATACAGCAGAGGTAGGAGATGGGTTGGCTGGCATTTCATGTTGACCATTTTAACCTAACTCAACCCCAGTACATGGTGCAAATATTTACTGAGCACCTGCTATCTGAGGATGGCCGCTGGTGAGGAAGAGGTCTCTAACTGAGGCTATTAACCTGTTCATTTGGAACCCCGCCTTCTTACCCAACAGGTTTGTGTTATATCAGGGAAGAACATTTTGGAAGCCTCTGTGATGTGGTTGGTGACCTCACTCTCCACTCCTCTACTGTAGAATTCTTGGTTCTGGGGCTGTGTGCAGACACGAGGGGAAAGGTTATTCCACAAATATTCCATTTTCGTCTCTAAAGGATGACATTCCAGCAACAGGTTTATGCTTTCTGAGCTGTTGCTCATCAAGACAGAAGCCAACAGTGACATAAGGAAAGAAAAAGCTAAAACGTAATAATAAGCAATGGCCAAAACCAGAGTGGAGGGTGGAGGCAGTCTTGTCGCCAGATCTGCAACTCCTCTCGCTCCAACTGGCCCGCGGGCCTTGGTTAAGATCTCTGCAGCTGCAGCAGAGGCTTTCCTTTCCCTGTCCTCTCCCTCCTGCACATCCGTTGTGAGCGGTACCACTTGCAAACCTTGGATCTCATTAGTCCCTGAGAGATTTCAAAATTACTGTTGGGGAGGCATGCTGTTCCTTGGCTTTTCAAGTTGCTGCTTAGTCACAAAGATCAATGCAGTGAGGTAACAAAAAATAAGTGGAGGTGGGAGGCAGGCCTCAGCCTCTGTTGCTATTCCCAGGGGGTTCCCAGAAACACATTGAAAGCAAGTAATGGAAAGGATGAGAAGGATGTTTTTTGTATTTTTAAGAGTGCTGGGCCCCGGCCACATGCACCCCAGGGAAAGATGTAAAGGAAGCAGCCTGACCACTGCGGCCCTCTTCTCTCTTTCCACCCCTCCCACTTTCCCCCATGCTTCTTCCTTTCCCCACTTCCCAAAAATGATTTTGCTGGGGAATTGCATGACTGATGGAAGTTGCAGCATTACCTATCCCAGAAGTGCCTGGGGGCAACCTTTTAATTAAAAAAATACTTCCATCCAGTGCATTTTTAGTTTCATTAGGTGATGAGGACATATTTTGGGTCAGGCTGGGGACAATGGGGATATTTGGCCATTTGTTCATTCAACAAATACTTATCAAATACCTACTATACTCTGGACGCTGGTGGGGCAATTTGGAGGGTTCTTCATGCCCTTTTGGTCATCTAACATTAGTGCTATGCCTGGTTTCCTCTTAAATTACCCAAGAGCAATAGTCAACACAGTGACTGTTGATTTTCTTCCAAAGTCAATATGGTCTTTTCTCAATGATGAAAGCATTGATGTATTAAGAACCTTCCTGGGTCAAATTACATTACGAGGGTCCCAAACTTAGCTGAGAGTGGCTCTTCCTGAGTCATGCTCAGTTGGCTCCAAATGTAACTTTTCAGATCTCTCCCCTGAGTTCCACACCGATATCTCCATGTATTTGTTAATCAGCTCTACTTGAATGTCCCAGAGGCTCCTCAAATTCCTCATGTTCAAAGTCATTGCTATCTTCCTTGAAAACCTGCTCCTCCTCCTCCTCTTGTGTGCCCTGTCTCGCTGAAGAGCTTCACCAACTACCTAGTTAGCCAAGCCAGCAACCTGAGCATTTCTCTTGAAGATTCTTCTTTGCCCAATCTTTAAAACCAATCACCAAGTTCTGACTATTCTACTGCTTACAGAAGAACAAAGCTTTGTCATGTGTTTGGATCAGAATTGATCTAAGGCATGCTTTAATTTCAAGTGCTTTACAAGGAGAAAACTAGGCTAAGCAGTTGGGTGCTTTCTGTCTAACATCATACACTGAATGTCAGATTAGTCAATTACTGAGTTCACCTACAACTTATCCAAGTAAATTCACTTTCCCATAACAAACACATTTATGACTTAGACAAATAATGTCTTAAAAGAATGCATTTTCTATCTTCTGAGGTTAGTCACAAGCCTTTAATGGTTACATTTCTGAGAGATTAAATAAAAGTTTTATAAAAGTTGTGTATCTTGGCAAACTCCTTGCTCTTTCTCACCATAGAGAGGACCTGAAATCATAATTCAAGTTCAGAACATGTATATTTTAATTGAGACCTTTGCCTCACCTGAATTTTTTTTTTTTTCATTATGCTCCTGTTGTTGCTAAAATGTAAATATTCTATGAACTTGTTTTCCTTATTTTGCTGAGGTGGGCCATAAATAACATAGCACTTAATTTCTTAAACTATTTATAGCAACAGTATGATTTCTTCACTTTACAGGGATTCTAATCAAATATGATGACCTCAGTCTTCAATTTTAACTGAGGTTAATAGTGTTTGAGACTCGTAATATTTCATTCCATATTCCTAAAATTCTTTCACATCTACCCTCTTTCTCACCATTTCCACAGTCGTTGCCCTAGTTTAGGCCCCATTATAATCTGCCCAGGAGACTGACCAACAATCCCTAAAAAGCACACCCCTTCCAGCCTTGCTACCTTTCCAGCCATTCCTCAGCCTGAATGATGTTTTCAAAATGTGCAAATATGCTTTCGTTACTCTTCTGCTTAAAACTATTTATGGGCTTCCTTTTGCTCATGTATGAACTAGAAACTATTTAGAGTGGTATAACAGGCCTTGAAGATTCTGGCCTGTGAGTAAATGGAATCACATAGTCCCAACTATTTATGACATGCTTAATTCAGGCATGTGCAAATTTGGATGGTTCCTGTCATCCACCTGGCCATGAAACTAGTATCCAAACAGGAAATCACTTCCCCCGCACCTCCTATCTACTGGTTGTTATGACTTTTTATAAAAAATTTGAAATACAAAAAATGTTGAAAGAATAGGACAATGAACACCCACATACTCATCTCGTAGATTCAAGAAGTGTGAACATAATGCCATCTTTTCTTTATATACCTACACTTTTCTTGTTTGTTTGCTAAATCATTTGAAAGAAAGCTGTAGATGGCATGGCTCTTTACCCAGAAATACCTCAGCATTCATTTCTAAAGAATCAAGGTGTTCTCCTGTATAACCACAGTATAATTAGTACCTCTAAGAAAATAATAAATGCCTAATATCATCTAATATCCTTTCCATATCAAAATTTTCCCAGTTGTCCCCCAAATATCTTTTAATAGAAGTTTATTGAAATATAATTCACATCCCAAAATGCCTTTTGTAACTGTTTCTCAAAAATTAGTAACCAATTAGGTAAGAGAATTCTGGGAAGATGGCAGAGCAGAGAACACCTGAATTCATCTCCACACCTAGCAGTATCTGTCTGATGTAACTATTTTGGAACTCTGGACTCTATTAAAAGGCTTGAAACTTCAATAGGAAAGCTTGGGTGGTAAATTGTGATTAATTTTGGTCAATTTGAGCTCTTAGTATGAACACCCATCCCTACCCCCCAGCTCAGCTGCAGGCAACACTGCACATGTTCCAGGAGCAGTTTGCACACAGCTTGTGGAAACCACAGTGGTCAATAAGGATCTTGTCCTCCAAATATCAAGGATCTGTGCCTTGATTGCTGATTGTGGAGGTACAGACGCAGGGGAGGGCAGCCTTATTGCAACCCCACTGCCATTGTTGCAAGCCCTGCCTCCTCTAACTAAAGCAATTTCCAGGGAATTTAAAAGACTGATGCCTTTCTCTACCCCTTCATTTTTCTTTTTTTCTCCCTTTTGGAAGCCAGACAATTAAGGACTGGGACATTCAAAAGCTTCCACATTTATGAAGGAATTTAGAAAGTCACTGTGCATGTCCAAGGAAAGGCGCAGGCTCAGAAAAGATCTGCAGAGACCTTAGGTTTATACCTCAGGCTAATCCCTGGCACAAGGACACCCTACAACAATTTAAAACAAAATAAAATAAAACCCTAGCAAACCCTGGAAAAGGAAGAGATTCAGAACTCCAGAGTTACAACATTATTAGATTCAAAAGTCTAGTTTTCAACAAAAAAATCACAAGGCATACAAATAAATAGGAAAGTATGGTCCATTCAAAGGAAAAAAAAATCAACAAAATTGTCCCTGAGAAAGACCAGATGGTGAATTTACTAGACAAAGACTTTTTAAAACAACTATCGTAAAGTACTCAAAGGTAAAAAACAAGCAAACAAAAAAACAAAAGAAGAAGAAGAAAGAAAGAAAGAAAAGAAAAGAAAAGAAAAAAGAAAAACGTGGATAAAGTAAAAAATCAGTGTATGAACAAAATGGAAATAACAATAAAAAGATAAGAAAATGAACTAAAAGAAACTAGAGCTAAAAAGTACAATAACTGAATTGAAAAATTCACTAGAGGGATTCAAAAGCATATTTGAATAGGCAGAAGAAAAAAAGTCAGTGAACTTGAAGATAGGACTATTGAAATTATCACCTGATGAACAGAAAGATAAAAAAATTGAAGGAAAGTAAACAGAAACTAAGGGACATGTGGGACACTATCAAATGGGCCAACTTATGCATTGTGGAAGGCTTAGAAAGAGAAGAGATGGAGAAAGAGGAAGAGAGATCATTTTAAAAAATAATGGCTGAAAATTCCCCAAATTTGATGAAATACATGAATATGAACATCCAAGAAGCTCAATGAACTCAAAGTAGGATAAACTCAAAGAGATCCATACCAAGGCACATTAAATCACATGCTGAAAACCAAATATTGAGAATCTTGAAAGCAACAGGAGAGAAGTGATTTGTCATATACAAGGGATACCCAATAAGATTATTAGTAGCTGTCTCATCAGAAAACTTGGAGGACAGAAGGCAATGGGTTGATATATTCCAAGTGCTTAAGGGTGAAACAAACCCCTGTCAACCAAGAATCCTATATCTGGCAAAACTGTCTTTTAAAAATAAGGGAGAAGCCAGGAGTGGTTGATGCCCAACCTGTAGTCCCAAATACCTGAGAGGCTGAGGTGGGAGGATTAATTGAGCCTGAGAATCCAAGACCACCCTAGGCAACATGAGACCCTGTCTTGGAAAAAAAGGGGAAAAATTAAGACATCCCTAGATATACAAAAACTGAGATAATTCATTACCACTATACTTTCCCTGCAAGAAATGCTAAAGGGAGTTTTTCAGGTTAAAATGAAAGGACACTAGATAGTAACTCAAAGCTGTAGGAAGAAATAAAGATCTGTGGTAAAGGTAAATACATGGACAATTTGAAAAGCTAGTTTTATTGTAACCTTAGTTTGTAACTCCACTTTGTGTTTTTGATTTAAGAGACTAATGCATTAAAATATTTGTTAGTCTATGTTTTTAGACATATATTAAGATACAATTTTGTGACATCCATAATTGAAAGATATGGGGAAGGAACTATATAGGATAGGAGAGGTTTTTTTTTTTTAATGTCATTGACATTAGGCTGGTATAAATTCAAATTAACAACTTTAGGATTTTAAATGTAATCCTCATGGTAACCACAAAAAAGTAGCTATAGAATATACCCAAAAGAAAATGAGAAGGAAATTAAAATGTTTCTTGATAAAAAATCAACTGAACACAAAAGAAGACAGAAATGCAGGAAATAAGGGGAAAAACTATACGACACATAAAACACAAATAGTGAAACGATAGAAATAAGTCCCTCCTTATCAGTAATTACACTAAAGTTAAATGAACTATAAATCTCCAATCAAATGACAGAAATTGACAGAATGGACAAAAAACATGATCCAACTAAATGCTGCCTATAAAAGACTCACTTTAGATCCAAAGACACAATAGGTTGAAAGTGAAAGGTTGGAAGAAGGTATTTCCTGAAACCAAAAGAGAGCAGGGGTAGCTATACTAATATCAGATGAGACTTTAAATAAAAAAGTGTTACTTTAGATGAGGAAGAATATTATATATTAATAAAATGTTCAATACAGCAAAAAGATACGACAATTATAAACATTTACACACCAAATAACAGACCATAAAAGTACAGGAAGAAATTATGACACATGCTACAACATGGATGAACTTGAAGACATGCTAAGTAAAATAAGCCAGTCACAAAAGGACAAATACTGTATGATTCTACTCATACAAGGTACTTACAGTAGTTAAATTCATAGAGACAGAAAGAATGGTGGTTTCTAGAGGGGCTAGGGAGAGATTTAGTTTTAATAGGTACAGAATTTCAGTTTTGCAAGATGAAAAAAGTTCTGTGGATGATGGTGGTGAGGATTGCACAGCAATGTGAATGTAATTAATGCCACTGAGTTGTACACTTAAAAATGGTAAAAATGGCCAACTTCATGTTATATATATTCTAACACAATTTTTAAAACATAAATAATTAAAAAATTAGTAACCAGTTAATGCATTGCATTTGGTTATTATGTTGCTTTCATCTCTTTTAATCTACCATTCCTTCACTACCCATACACTCTTTTTTTTGTGTGTGTGTGGCACTGACTTTTTGAAAAAGACTCATGAAGGCCAGTTGTTTTGTAAAATGTCTCACATCCTATATTTGCTTGATTGTTTTTTCATGGTGTAGTTTTACTTATTCCTTTTCTCTGGTGTTACCTGTAAATTGGAATTTAGTCTAAACACTTAAATAGATTCAGGTGATAAATTTTTGGCAAGAATTACTTTATTGTTGATATTCAATAGATTATTATCATATCAGAGCCAAAGAATTTATATTGTCTCCCTCTAATTCATTTTTTAAACCTTTTAATTTTGAAATGATTATAGACTCATAGGAAGTTGCAAAAATAGTACCTAGAATCCCCTGAACCTTGCGCCCAGCTTTCCCCAATGGTGATATCTGATGTAATTGTAGTATAATATCAAAATCAGGAAATTGACATTGGTATAATACTGTTAACTACAGACCTTATTTAGCTTTTCACCAGTTTCATAGGCAACAGTGTGTTTGTGTGTGTGTGTGTGTGTGTGTGTGTGTCTATGCAATCTGATCCCATCTTCTGATACATTTTTAATTCTTACAATATAATCCCCATGAGATTATCATGGTAAAATAATTATAACCCCTTGTAAGGGGGGAGACATCTAAACATGTGTGTACATTTTGTGCCTGCTCTTCTAGGGGAGGTAGAAAAATTCAAACTCAGGAGAAGATTGTTTTGGGAATGCCTAACCTTCCCACTAGCCTTTTGATTATTGCAAGATAAACTGTAAAGCCTTTTCTAGAATAGCAAGGTGGAAGTAATGAAGAAAGAAACCTCTCTGCCAAATCATATTGTCTTTTGTGGGCAAGTATGTTGCTACAGAATTTATTATCCTTTAGGGGAATGTTTCTTCCTTTTTCCTGAGGAAAATGAAGAGTTAGGAGTCTGGACCCAGAGATTTAGGACAGGGTCAAAGGAATTTCTTTGGTAGTGGTAGCAGCTTCCTAATGCGTGGATTACAGCCATAGTAGTGTGTTCTGAGTCCTTCCTATGCCTTTCTGATTTTGGCAAAGGCCCAGGGTAGCTGGTTAGTGATGCTAAGATAGAAGCCCCCTGGCGACCTCTGCAAGGTGCACACTGATGTTTTCCAGAAGTATGATTTGGTATCCTATTTTAAGTTTACCATTTCTACCCTGTAATTCTCTTCTGCTATCCTGCAAGAGTTTTGAGGTCCTTTCTAAAGTAAGGAGATGGACTGAGGCTGTGCATATTCCTTTCACATTCAATAAGATGATGCTGTAGTTACTATCAAAATGACCAACAAGCTAAATTGCCAAATCCAGTGGACTTTTTCAGTCCTTATATTGCTTGCTCTCTTGGCAGTATTTGATACAATCAATCATTCCCTCCCCGAAATATTCCATATCAGTCAGGCTTTAATAAGAAAAAAAGCCACCCTTTATATTTTAAGCAGAGGGATTTAATATAGGAATCAGGTTTAATATTGAAATGTTGGAAGGTCTCGAGATGTAGCTGGATCTCCAGGAATGCCCATCACAAATGGCCTGCCAGGGGGAGGTAGTACCTTTGCCAAAATGGGGAAGGTATAAGAGGGAATCAGAACACACTACTATGGCTACAGTCTAGGTATTAAGAAGCTGCTACCAGCCCCATGACAACTGAGCAACCATGAAGCTAGTGACTAGACACAGGCGCACTGCTGTAGAAAAGCTCCACCACTTCAACGTTGTACTTGCCAACAGAAAACAGCCAAAAGCAGTGGGATTATAGTCTCTGCCTCAGTTCCACCTTCTAAAATCTTGAATAGTACATGTAATTGGTGGAACCTAATTTGCATCCAGGCCTCTAGTCGAAAGGGAATCTGGGAAAAGTAGTCTTGAGTTGTCCAAGAAGACAAAATAGACGGCACAGAAAGTAGGAATGGATGCTAAGTGCCCATCGACCATCCCCAACACACCTTTATCCTTCCTTCTGTTATAGCACAATATTTTGATTTTCCTCCTAACCCTGTGATACCTCATCTTCTACCTGTTCCTTACATATAGTTGTTACTCGGGACCCAGACCCATCCCTTTCTCACTCCACATTCTCTCTCTGGGTGATTTCAGGCACTTAGTATGTAAGGATTTTAAAATCATCACCTCCAGCCAGGCCTCTTTCCCATGTGGTACCCATATCTCCACTGCCTGCTGGGTCTCTGCCTAGATCTGTCATAGGCACATCAAACTTAAAGTATCCAAAATCAAACTGATCATGTCCTCTCCATAAACCTGTTCTGTCTCCTGATTTTCCTATTGTGACCTAATCTGTCTAGTTTCCCAAGCAAGAGACCTAGGAGTCCTCCTTGACTCCTCCTTCTCTTTACCTCCCATGGCTAGCTAATCACCAAGCCTTGAGAACTGCACAAATTAAATATCGCTCATATCCCAACCTAAACTGCTGGGAGGGCATCACAACTAGTTTCCTGGCCTCCATCCTTGCCTTCCTTCAACCTGCCCTTCATATTGTATTCAGAAAACATCGTGAAAAGCATACATCAGTTCTCTTAAAACCCTTGTGGCTCTCCATACCCATAAGATGGAGCCCAGAGCCATTAACATGGCTCCCAAGGCTAACATTCAACTTGTGTTTACCTGTTTGGTTAGTTGTACTGGCTCTTTAATACAAAAGTTCTCCCATACTCTGGAACTACCTCCCCTACCTCCTCACTATCCATCAACTAAAGAGTTAATGCTGAATCTGTTCTGGTTGGTTGGCATTTGTCAGTTGGTTGGTCAGTTTCCCCTAAAGTATGGCCTACTGGGCACCACCATTGGCTTCCACAACAAGAGCGTTGCCTCCTGCCTGTGTCCTTGTGCTCCCTTCCTCCCAACCAAGGGGGGTTATTGCCTGGGGACCATTCTGGGGTTATTCAGCGCGCCAGCCTTCCCAAGCTCCAGGACTTGTCCTGGGGACTTCCCCTAACCAGAGTGTTCCCAAACCACATGGTAAGGGGGTGATGTTACCCCTGACAGGGATGCTGGTGTCCCAGCACCATCCCAGGCTGTGATCAACTACCACAGGCCAGTGCTCCCTCCAAGTCACCTTCACCTGGCCACACGTGGGAACAGCAGCCTGTGTTGGACTTGGGTTCCCAGCGTATGGGATGAAAAGTGACAGAGCAGAAGTGTGGATGTTAATATGGCCCCTACGGGTCTTGGTTAGGGGCCAGGCAGGGTTTCTTCAGGAATAATGGGCACTCTTGAGAAAGATGGGCATGCATAAGGATGGTTTGGAGACCAGTGTGAAATTCATCCCTGTTGAATTCCTCCTTCATTTACTGGAAGAGCTTGGATGAAACTGGTAATGCTCACCTGTCCTGGCCATTTACAATATTAATTTTATTACTAAACGTGAGAGCTCATGGGCATAGAGTACCAGCTCTGTTCCATTCTAAACGTATACTAATTCAGTTGCGAACTACAGATAACATAATCTCCATTTTATACATGAGAAAACTGAAGTGCAGAGAACTTACCTATAGCCTATAGGAGCCAAAATACTGAACTCCCAGCTCAGTACTTACCTGCCCACTGGAGCTCTCATCTATCCTAAGGATGAGATTAAACCAAAGCATGTGATTCCAATATAGAGTTTCCATTATTTAGTCAATGTAAATACATTGAATAGATAAAAATCTAAAACAGTATTATAAGGGCTAAGAAATTTTGTTAATGCAATTGCTGTTATTTCAGCAGATTGAAGTTACATGAATTCTCCTCTTACAGAGTCTGTATGTTGCTTACTGTCCAGCAATTTAATGGGAAATTTATTGGGAAAATTTATCATGACTCAGGGGCATCATTTATCTAGTGGCAGGTACATCAAACAACAAAAAATCACATCTGTGAACAATTTGTATTATTACTTAAATCACTTAATAAAAAAGACATTGAATAATATCTATAATTTAGGAAATTTAGAGAATAAAATGGAACCCATTTTAAAATTTGGGTTTTATGTAATTCTTTACAAATTTATGTTCATGTATCAGTTGTTAAATATTTTTGTCTTGCCCCTGCCTATCTCTCAAGCCTCCTCTCATGACTCTTCCTCTTGCTCTGTGCTGCAGCAATTCTGGAAGCTCAGACTCTTCAGAGTCCTCCTTCTTCCTGGAATGTTCTTCTCCCTATAACCTCAACATGAAGCATCAGCTTAAGAATCACTTCCTTAGGGGGATCTTCCCTGTTCTTTGGAATAGATCAAGTCCCCTTACTGTATATTAGCAGAATCCTCTGGACACGCCCCAGCAAAACCTCATCCACCATTACTGTAATCAGTTATCCTGGGCCCATCCTTCTCACCAGGCTATCCATCCCACAAGGGCAGAGACGACCTTAGTCCTGTTCTCTGCTGCATCTCCAGGGTCCAGCAGATGGCCCTGAACATACCTGCTGCCCCACAGCTATTTGGTGAATGAATGTACATCTGCATGTGGCCCCTGAAAGCACTTTACATTTGCCTTTAAGTTAATAGCATGTATAGATATTTATTTTTAAATCATCTATTAAAATTTTGAAGACAGGCCGGGCGCGGTGGCTCACGCCTATAATCCTAGCACTCTGGGAGGCCGAGGAGGGCAGATTGTTTGAGCTCAGGAGTTCGAAACCAGCCTGAGCAAGAGCGAGACCCTGTCTCTACTAAAAATAGAAAGAAATTAATCGGACAACTAAAAATATATAGAAAAAATTAGCTGGGCATGGTGGCGCGTGCCTGTAGTCCCAGCTACTCGGGAGGCTGAGGCAGAAGGATCGCTTGAGCCCAGGAGTTTGAGGTTGCTGTGAGCTAGGCTGACACCATGGCACTCACTCTAGCTCAGGCAAAAGAGTGCAACTCTGTCTCAAAAAAAAAAAAAATTTGAAGACAGTTAAGTTCAAATGATTCTCTAAAGGGGTTAAAACTGCAGTTGACGGGACGGGTATTTGTATACACAAGGAGTGCAATGCGCACTACCCGAAGGATGGACATATTTGAAACACGGACTTGGCGGAGGGGGAGCCAAGGGCAACACACGTAACCTAAACATCTGTACCCCATAATATGCTGAAATAAATAAATAAAAAAAAAAACTGCAGTTGAAACCCAAAGTTCTTGACTTCCAGGAGTCTTTCTCTAGGGATGGTTGTTTAACTGTCTGAGCAGGGCCTCTCCTTATTCTTAGATTTCCCCTTATTTTCCAGTGTCCTCCTCCCCTCCCTCTACCTACAATTTGCCGTCATCAGAATCTCCACCTTTGTGCCTAAGCAGGCCTCTCACGTTGGTTTGACTTGGGCAGCATTTTGATTGCTGGATCTTTGTTTGCTGGGGTTGTTTTTTTGTTTTTGTTTTTGCTTTTTTTTTTAAGAAAAAAAACCATGCAAATGTTGTATTTGGTTGATCTGTGAGTAAACACTTCTTGAAAACTTCAGACATCAGCTTCTTGGTGATCTCATAAAGTTTCCACAGACTGTGTGTCATTCATAACCTAAGGATCTGGAAGGAAACCCAACTTTAAAATGTAGTTCCCAGTGATTTCAGCCTGAAAGGTGATATGTCTGTTTTTCTAACATCTCAAAGTCACTGGAATGTGCATTGGCAATATTTCTAGACCAGATTTCTGGGGAACTGGCTGGCTCACTTGTCTGAGAGACACAGTTAAGTTAAAGATGCTAAAATCTCAACAATTCTCTTGGCTACTTCACTTCAACTACACAGATGGCAGCTTTGGAGACCAGCATATGTATTAGCTGAGATACACAGGAATATGTCCTGGCAGAAGAACATTGTCCAACTGATATTAGAAGCAAATCTTTTGAGAATGTCATAAGAATGTCATAGATGCTATAGTGTTGAGACCATTGGTTGATATAGCGCAACATTCATTCATTCATTCATTCTTGCCCAGGGGCCATGGGCCAGGCTCTGTGCTAAGCCCACATGAATCAGACACAATCTCTACCCTGGAGAAGTTTACAGTCTGGTTGAGTAGACAAACAATTACAGTACAATGATGGGTGTGTGTGTGTGCTTTGTATGGCATACTTTGGGGATGCAGAGGAAGGAGTGACCACCCTTGTCCTGGAGGACTTGGGGAGGGCTTTCTAGAATACGCTTCACTTGAACTGGGTCTTGATGAGTAAGTGGTAGTTTACCAGTCTTAGGGAAGAGTGGCAAGGGAAGCTCGAGGCAACAGTGCGGCAGAGGCATGACACTGACAAAGAAGACTGCTCCAGAAATATTTAGGAACTTGCTGTGGCCAGAACACAGGTTCCTTGAGAGGGGCACCAGGAACATTTTTGCGGGAACACATGACTTGGTCTTCATAGGTTGATCCTAATGATCATTACATCTAATATCCATGAATTTATCTGGCCTCTGCTGGGACCCATTTTTTACTTTCTTCTTTAACACCTTATGGGGGTAATGGCTTCCATTTATAGGCTCCAGGCTTTGTAAAGATACACTTCCTATTATTTGTCTTAAAATACTTCCTTAAATGATCACCAGCAGAGGCATTATTTTCTCTCTTTATAATTACAGTGTTTTGGTACTCCTACCTAATCCGCAGGCATCCTATAGATAAAGAATAGATTTGAAAGGCACCACTGAAGCCCTGGCTGGGTAGCCATGCCCACCGAAAAGCCAAAATCCACCCCCGCTCCATCTTCCGCCTCATACCCACAGGCTGCATGTTGCCTTTTTGTAACTCTTTCCCTCTTTGGTGCCCTCCCTTGATGTTAATGGTATTCTTTTATTTGTTTAAAAATAAAACCAGAAAATCCATTTATTAACATGCAATGGGAACTAGCTCTGCCAAGTGACTCAGGGTGGCCAGAGCAGGACATTCTCCCCACACAGCTGGAATCTGAGCCTAGGTGCTGGTTAGAAGGCTCTAGATGCTGAGTGGTGTCAGGTGCTGATAGCCTCAGCATCCATCGGCACAATGAGAACACACCTAGCACCTGGACCAGAACAGCAAGTCTGAGGCCTGCTTGGGCTTCTCCCAGTGAGAAGGTGAGACTCCCAAGAGGCACCTTCTTCTGACACCCACAAAGATTAAAATGTTAGAGGATGGGCAAACCTCTTACAGGTAGACTAAAAGATGGTTTTGCAAACAATTTCTCTCATGTCTCGGAACCCTTTAGGACTCTGTCCTGAAACAGAGTGCTTTTAGCCAGAGTTGTTCTGGAATTTTTAAAGAACTCTAGTCTTAAAACAATCCCTGGAGTAAACTGTTAGCTCCTCATGTCTGACTTTTCCTCCTGCCGGGACAACAGAATGTGCCAGCCCTGCCCTGGGCCCTTTCCCCTTTGTCCCTGCTTCTGGCTACCTTGCCTCACCCTTGTCCCCCTCCCTGTGCGAAGTCATCCACTCCCACAGCACACAGGAGAATGGGGGGTGGATAATGAGCACAGTACAAGCCTGACTGCAAGTGAAGGAGGGAGGGGAAGGTGGGAGGGGAAGGAGGGTGGGGAGAAACATCCTAGACCACCCAGCAACCTAGGGAAGTCCAGCAAGGCTACAGGGGTGTTCTCAAGCAAAGTTGACCACCAGGGGAGTCGTGGCCTTGAAGGAACGGGCTACCTTAGCACCCTTGCCACACTCGGTCATTGCTGGGAGTAGCTATGGAAGCATGGCCTTGGCACAAGCGTGGTGATGGATTTCAGAGTGTAGCAGCTGGGCTCTTGGGCAATTACGTTCCTTGATCTTGGAGGTCTGCGAGGCTCATGCTCATGGCTGCCACACTATCCCCACCTGGCCAGCTTCTACTTGTCCTCCAGGTCTTAGATTAAATGTTACTTCCCCAAGAGAAGCCAACCCAGATCTTAGAGTTGACTAGGCTCCCCTGCTCCAATAGCACATACTTTACTATAAGTTCCTCCAGCAGAGCCAGGACAGTGTCTGGCTTGTTCTGCACTGAATCCACAGTACCTGGCCCCTGGAAGACACCCAGTAAGTAAGTGAATAACTAGTCACTGGTGCTGCTGAGATAGATCAACTTGTATGACAACTTCAGTTTTAGGGTATGTGCTTCCTCTGAAATGGATTGTTCCAGACATAGGCTTCACCTTTATGGGTATTTACAATTTTCAGGCTGAGTTTTCAAAATAATTTAAAGGAATCCTTGAGAAAAACATTTCAAGTTTGCAATTTTGTGTCACAGGGCAATGTTGCTGAGTCGCAGTGGCTATTTCCCCAACTTGGAATAGAGTCTCCAGCAAGAGAGATGGGGACAATGGGATCCAGTGGAAATCCACATTCTAGTCCTGCTTTGGACACTAACAGGGTCTTAAATTTCTTCTCTGAAACCTGTACTCATACTGCATTTCCTCCATGGTTCAATAAGAGCCCTAGAAGACATAACAGACGTAAACATGTTTGGCCACTGCTCAATGCCAGCCCAACCTTGGATTGCCTTGCTATCGCTATTGTTTATGGACCTCAGGATTCAGGGTGAGGGGAATATGAGGCAAGTGAGCAAAAGGAAGTGAAGATGGGGATTGGGGTATCAAGACTCCCCAGGATGTTTTGAGGGAGGCTATCCCTTGGAAAATACCACAGTGGTTCAGAGAAGATCAGGGTTGCTTAAAAGCAAACCAGAGTTGCCTGGTGAGTAAGGAGGGAAGTAGGGATGTATAAGCCATGGACGCTCATTACATGATTTTGCATCGGGTGTAAAAACAGGACCCTAGCTGCTACTAATACTCTTCATTGGGAAAAATGTGGGCAGCTCTGTGGTAAGCAGCAGTACTTCCTGGCAAAATCTGTCAATCCATTTAAGATGCTCAGAACCCTGCCCTCCAAGATGTCTAAAATGCCTCAGCCAATTTGGCCAAAGCCCTAGGAAACATTACATGCTGCTGAGAACAATGTGTATTGGCAGAGGCTGCTCTCGTGCTCTGTGCACAGCCCTGTTCAACCTCGGATCACCAGGCACAACCAGCTGGGGGCCCATCTCTGGTCTCAGAGCACCCACAGGGAGCACCGAGGCAGCAGCACCTTCCTGGGCCCTGAAATTGCATGGCTTGCTTGGAATGAACATCAGCATCGGAGAATCCAGACGGACCTGGGTTCAAGGCCAGTTGACTTGACTTCATCAAGTCAACTCTATTATCTTGGACTATTTCCTTAACTGTGACTTTTTCATCTATAAAATGGAGCTATAGCAACCTCCCTCACAGATTTATTATGAGTATATCAGATAACAACATGTGTTAAATATCTGGCACACAGTAAGCATTTGACAGATGAGAAATGTTATTATCATTATTATTATTTTAACTTAGTGGGGAGTGGAAAACACACTTGGGTTTGGACACTGATTTTGTCACTTACTAGCTGTCTGATCTTGGGCAGGTTACTTAGCCTCAATGAACCTCATTTTCCTTATTTTCAAGTGGGAAAAAATACTTCTTAATCTTCAGTGGTGGTGTAATAATTAGAGTTATTTTAAGAAAAGTGCCTAAGATATGCCTGGCACAATGTAGTACTCAATAAAAGCTATCTACTATCATTTTTTGTAGATCAAAGCAGGAATAAAAATTATTGATGTTGGGTCATACAAAGCAAGTATTACAAGCAAGACAAGCCATTTGAATTGTTCTGTGAAAAATAAATTCTCTTCTACAACTGGTGGCCTTCTTTTCCCAGGTTAGACTTTCTGAGCATGCGGGCAGCAAGGGCTGAGGCTGAAGAAAGGGTCGTCCTCTCCCCAACCCCCCTCTTCTCCAGGGCCCTCCCTTATCTGTCCATGTTCCAGGGAGACATTTTTTCCTCCAGCCTCAGGTCCCTTGGGGAGAGCTGAAGCAATAGGTCACTATTAGTTAAACTGCCGCAGAATTTTCAGACCATGAGACTCCTGTCTCTCCCCACTCTGGACTGGCCCATCCCCAAGAAGAAAGAAAGCCAGGAGGTGGAGGAGGTTATAAAACCATTTTATATCCATCCTGTTTTTAATTGATTTCACAGCAGGGGAAGAAAAATCGGAATCTTTCCCACATAACCTTTCGATGCAGGAGTTCTCTTCTGGTCAGGAAACCCATCTGGGAAGAGCCAAAGCGCATCTGTGTGTTCTCAGTGTTCTTGCCCACAGTCTGCGAACCCTGCCCCTGTGGGTCCCTGGGCACCCCCTTTACACATTGGCTTGGAGGCAGGGGTAGCCTCGCCTCTGCCCCAGCCTGGCCTGGTCTCCCAATGGGCAATGGCTTTTCTGTCTAAGGTGTAGCCCACATGTCAGCTGGGCCTCCAGTGCCTTAGATCTTGATACTGTTGGCTCAAACCCACAACCCCTGCCCTGTAGGAGCCCAAGGTCCTCCAGAGATTTCTGTGGATTCCTGTGGGGGCAGGGGTGGCTAACATTATACAGATCTCTCAAATGTTCTACATCCCAGGGCAGGAACTTGGCCCCCCAAATGGTGTGTGAAGTATTTTTTGTGAGGATTTGGTGGTGTGAAGAGTGGCCACATAACGCACTGTAGGGAAAGCAATAAAAACATGCATGTTTCATACTTCTGTTCTTAGAGATGGTTCAGCCATGGGTGGGGTTATGGATGGGTTCTCTATATTTGTCAAATATTTTAAAATATAAACTCTACCTCTAAGCAGGGGAATTTGGTGACTGAGAAACAAGGAGACAGACTATGTATCTTTTTAGCTTTTGAACTTTGCACCAGTTACACAGATAACTGTTATATATGTAGACACACACACACACACACACCATATATATTTACTACATCACTTATGCTCTCTCCCTACTCCATCTGAAATGCCCTACCCTCTTCTCTCTGCTGAACCAATCCTTCAAGGGCTGATTTCAAAAAGTCTTCTTCTTCCCTCTCTGAACCCTGACAGAATTTCCAGTGAGTCTTGGAAATCCATTTATTTCCAAGTGGGATCCACTCACGACTGCCTCACAGTGTAGCTCTGCTTCCCAAGAGCAGCACTTGTTTCTCATTAGTTCCTCCTGGGTAGAGGCTCACGGCACATAGCCAAATGAGTACATGAGAAAGAAAGGCAGAACTAGACAATTTCTAAAGGGCACCTGGCTTAAACAAAATGCCCTTTGGAACCTGCATCAAGTAGCTGGTATTAGCTCTCACTACTCCCAGAGCCAGCTGGAATGACAGAAGTGAGAAGCTGCTTGTTCTTGAGCCAGTTACCTGTGTCTTTTCTGTTACAATGAGAAGACCAGTTGCATCTGTTCTAGGCATTTTGGACCAACACCCGGACACAGAAACATGTACCTCTATGGACAATTGTGGGCTAAGTGTCTGAGACTAAGACTTTAATGACTTTTTAAAAGATTAAGCAGAAAATATCTTATGAAGTGAATAGTCTTGTCCAAACCTTTCCTGTAAATAAGGACAGAGCAGGCGGGAGGAAAAGGCGCAGGAGGTGAGCAGGTGGTGCAGAGGGAGGGTGAGAAACCCTGAGGACAAAGTCCCTCATTAACAAGGCACCTTCCCTGAGATCACACAGGGAAACCACCCCTTTCTTTTGAAAATGGACCCCCAAAAGAAGAGTGCCCCCTTCCTATAGCTGAGCCCCCTCCCCAATAGGGACTGGGAGAGGTGGGGGGTTCCTGTTCCCCAGGACCCCTGGGCTGTTGATGATGAATGGAACGCCCTTGGGCCGGTGCTCTCTCACCGCCCTGCTCACTTCAGGAAGCCTCAGGCCTCCCAGGAGTATGGGGCCCAGGAACCCCTTTCTCTCCACCCAAGACTCAGCCTGCCTTGCCCTCCCCCACCAGCTCGCAGCCCCTCATCTCTAAATCCCAGGGCACTGCCTTCCATCTGACACCTGCAGGACTGCTTCAGTATCCTGAAGCAAAGGCTCATTTCTTTGAATGTCCAAACCCCACCTGCCTTAGCACAACAGCTGGTCTGCCACCCAGGTCTCTCCTCCGTCATTTCTGGGCATCCCGAGAAATGCAGCCTGGGTGGGCACTTGTCACTCCCGCCTGCCACTGTGGTTCCGCGGCCACATTCCCAGCCTCCCGGTTCACCTCGGGCTCTCTCCTAACTCATTTCTCCAGGATGTGCTTTTCCCATAGACAGATTCGCTGCAAGTGGGGACATGACCTCCAGCCCCACCCCACCATTGATTCCTGGAAACTTAATTCCCCGCCTAAAACAGATGGCGGTGCTTCCTGAATGCTTGCGGGATAACTGAAGTGGCTCCCTGTGTTCCTATTGGAGCCCACAGGCTCTAAAACCCCAACCTCAGGGCCCTGTCTAGCTCCTCTCAAGCTACCCCATCTCAACAAGAGTCTTTTGAATAGATGATGCTAACACTGGTCTAGACCCCCGAACCCTCCACCCTGGAGAGCAGTTAGCATCATCCCCTTCTCCTGGCCTCAGGCCTGTGCATGCTGCCCCAGCACGACTGGCCCTGGGAACCCCCATCTGTGTCGAGAGGAACCCCCTCTTCAATTCACCAGGGCCCAGATAAGACAAAGACACTACTCAACCTTGCATTTCCTGCATTACAGCAGTTTCAACATTGTTTAGGGGGTGTAAAGGCAGAATAATGTCCTCCAAAGACACACATATCCTGCTCCCCAGAGCCTGTGAATGCATTAGGCCATGTGGCAGATGGGAGTTACGGTTTCTGATGGGATTAAGCTCACTAATCAGCTGACCTCGAGCTGGGGAACACCCTGGACCATCCAGGTGGGCCCAGTGTGATCACAAGAGTCCTTAAAAGTGGAAGCAGAAGCAGGGTCAGAGCTGGCTTTGAAGTCAGAGGGAGGGGCCAGAGCCAAGGACAGTGGGTGGCCTCAGAAGGATAGAAGAGCTTTCCAGCCTCCAGAAAGGCACGTGGCCCCACCAGCACCTCCACTGTAGCCTTGAGAGAACCACATCAGACTTCTGACCTACAGTGCTGTGAGATACTACATCTGTGTTGTTCTAAGCTACTAAGTTTATGGTAGTTTGTTACAGCAGCAAATAGGAACCTAATACGTGGGGGATACCAATAATTCAGTCTAAGTATTTTACTTTGGGAAAACTTTTCTCTAACTCTTCACCATTTAACATCTCACCCTGCAGCCACCACACTAAGTTTACAACGTTGTCACCGTTTATTCCAAGACTAACATGCTTTACTTTGTTGCAACGAGAGAGTTTATCCTGGTGACTTCCTTGAAAATAAGGGAATCTGTGCCAAAATTAATTACAGTGTCCATGTCCAAAAACCCAAATGACAGTTCCCTTTGCCAGCAATCCCCAAATGGCAGTTCTCTTGCTAAAATAACATAAACTTCAGGTTCCTTTTCTCTAGAAACCCTGATACATAAATCATAGATATTTCTCTAAGTCGTCTTCCCCGAATTCCCATTGCCACTGTTGAAGTTCAGGCAAGCTCTGTCCTCCTGCTTGAATAACTGCAACGGCCTTGTCCCAACTCCATTCTATTTATCAAGACTAAAGTTAGAAGGATCTTTCTAGAATCTGATCATCCTTCTCCTGTTTATAAACATCAATGACACCCCATTGCTCTTGGGATGAAGTACAAAATGCTCACATGACCTTCAGTGTCCTGCATGATTCAGCCCCTGCCTGTGTCTCTGGCCTCATTTCCAGCATATGGTAAACTAGCTTCAGGGTGGTTCTATCAAATGTGTAGCCCCGAGCA
Source organism: Propithecus coquereli (assembly GCF_000956105.1). Classification (NCBI taxonomy): domain Eukaryota; kingdom Metazoa; phylum Chordata; class Mammalia; order Primates; family Indriidae; genus Propithecus; species Propithecus coquereli. The sequence goes on from NW_012155284.1 coordinate 3,170,101, forward strand.
CTTAAGTGTCGAGCTGTGGAATGGGCTGTGCATAGCAGATCTCCATTTCTGTGGAACTGAGCGTGGGGGGCATAGCTGTGGCTGTTATGGTTTGAATTGTATCTTCCCCAAATCCATATGTTGAAGTCCTCACTCCCAGTATCTCAGAACGTGACCTTATTGGGAAACAGGGTTGTTGCAGATGTAATTGGTTAAGATGAGGTCATACTGGAATAGGGTGGGCTCCTAGTCCAATGTGACCGGTGTCCTTATAAAAAGGGGACGCTTGGACATAGACATGCACACAGGGAGCACACCACGTGAAGATTAGCGTTATGCTGCCACAAGCCAAGGAACTACCAGAAGCCAGGGAAGAGCCCTGGAGCAGACCCTTATCTGGTGCCTTCAGAGGGAGCATGGCTGTGCTGACACCTTGGTCTTGGACTTCTGGACTCCAGAACTGTAAGACAGTAAATGTTTGTTGTTCTAAGTTGCCCAGTTAGTGGTCCTTCGGTACAGCAGCCCCAGGGATCTAAAACAGGGGCCCCACTAGTTTCTCATCAGCTTCGGATTTCTCCAGCTTTTACTATCGGTATGACACGGAGTTCTGCGTTTGGAAACGTGCACACTAACGTCAGACCAGGTGACAGTAAAGAAGCTCGCATTTTCAGAGGTCCACAAAAATCATTAAAGTAAAAAGTGAGAGTCCCCTGCCCTTTACACAACGTCACACTGCTTCTCGACTTTATGAAAACCAGTTGCTAAGAAGAATTCATCAAAGGAGATGGATTTAGTCAGTTTTCCCGCAATGGGTTGGTTTTGTTCTCCTCTTTGGAGATGATGTGAAGGACTCGATAACAACTCAACGAACTCAAAACTGAACTATCCAATGAGAACAAAGCATGGCTTTAATCTCTTTACTTTGCTCCTGCTTCTTACTGCCGCACGGTTTACCCCAATCCTCATATTCTTTTAATTAAAACCTAAGTGGTCTTGACTCCTTAGTCCCAGTTAATAAGAGGTGAAGCCAGCTTGGCATGTCTGTGTTCAGAAAACTGCCCTGAGCAAGATGCATGTGTGAAAAGGCTTTGCCAGGGGAACAGCAAACCCAAGCAGCCACCCATTCCTTCCTAGCCAGGATGACTCTTTTCTATTCGGGATCCAGGAGGCCCGTCCGCAGGCAAGTCCCCGCCGTCTCCTGGGAGGAAGAAGAGGAATTGGGCACAAAGGCCCCACTTTGGATGGGTGAGGGTGACCTCTAGGCCAAGTAATGCCCATACATGAGGCTGATGCAGCGCAGGCCTGGCTTGGAGGGAAGAAGGAGGAACGGGAGGCAGGAGGACAGACAGGAGTGAGAGGGAGACCAAAAAGAAAGACAGAGGGAAGAGAGCCACCAGCTGCCTGACCCAGCGTCCTTTGGTCAGGCCCTCGAGATGGTCCGTAGGATCCTCAGTTCAGGCCTGGTCAGTCTGGCCATCTGGGGCTGAGCTTGTGTCCCAGGCAAGGCTGGCTTTCCAGGTAGAAGGATTAGGCGGTACCGTGTAGGGGCTTCAGTCAAGGCCAACCCATGCCCCAAATATCCTCACAACAAGCCTGACATTTGCCTCAACTTTCTTTGATATTTATTCCCATGGATTAAGTCTTTGTCTTGGTGCAAATAATTACATACACGACTTGAATGTTTACATGTTCCAGGCACACTGTTCTAAGTGCTCTGTGTGTTTTAACTGATTTAATTAACCATAGCTTTCTGTAGGTGCCATTATTACCATGATCTCCATATTTCTGATGAGGAAACTGAGGCACAAAGTGGCAGAGTCACTTGCCCAGTGGCCTAAAGCTGCTGAGTGGTAAAGCCAGAATTTGAACCCAGTCTGGCTGGCTCCAGAGTCCACATTTTTTCCATTGCATTATACTAATTCCCAGAATGAAAACCAGTACATCAGGAAATTTACCACCACAGCTTTCTAAGCCATGTGTTGTTCCCTAATTGGGGCTTTTTAGGCTGGGAGTTTGTTTTGAAGATAATTAATGAGAAACATTTGGAACCTTAGCCTCCGAGTGCCTCTCTGTCGTCCTCCAACTGGGTTCACTAACAATTACTGTTCACACTCTTGTGCCTACCCACACACACCCCTAAGGTGTGACTGTAAATCAGTAAGTTCGATCCCACAAACCGTAAAACTCAGCCTCATTACTTTATAATGCAGTGTGTAAAGGCAGGTCATCGACTGGGAAAGCTGTTACATCAATTACCGTCACCTAATTTGGGGACGCCAGATTACAACACTTGGAGGATAGAAAAACTAGTCTGCTTGCTGTTGGAGTTTGCTGATACTTCTCTCTCAGTAAACACACTATCTAAGCTTCTAAGAATCAGTGAGATTACATAATAGTATTAGTAACAAAAACAACAATAACAACTGTCATGAGCATAGCCCTCTCTTGGGCAACTATTACGTGTTAGAGGAGATTTTTAGATCTGGAAATGACCTGTTTTGTTTTATAGTCGAGGACACCGAGGCATAGAAGGCATAAGAATTAAAGTGATGTGCCCAAAGTCATGTAATTAGGTCAATGGTTTCCAATCCTAACTGTATATGAAAATCACCCACAGAAGCTTCTAAATATGTGGGTGCTCGAGCCCAGTCCAGAACTGCTGAGTCAGGACCTCAGGCAGATAGGGTCTGAAGGGCCTCTGGGGTTGGTTAGCGAGCAGCAGCAGTAGCCAAGGGTCCTGACCCCCAGGACAACGCAACCCCCCGTACCCTCCCCCACCCCCTGCCCCTCCGTCATCTCCATGGCCTACTTACTCACTCTTCCTCATTATTCCCAGGACATGGAAAAGAAAAAGAAAGACACATGGTCATCTCTGTTTCCCATTCACACACAAAACCTTTAAACATTTCTCACAAATGCATGGCCCCTACCTCTATTTCAGACACTTACTATAGTGCATTAAAATTATCCCCTGACTCTGTGCCAAAGAGAGTGATGTCTTACAAGAAAGGGACCTCACTTCATTAAGCTTTATATGCCAGATAACAAGTTCAATTCCTGGCACAAAATAGTTGTTCAATAAATGTTTGTATGTAAAAGGGTAGAAAGGAGGATGTGGGGAAAGCTGCCGAGTGAATGAATGAATGAATAGGAACAATTGGAATCTTTGACTTGCTAAGGTTATATATTCCTTTCTGTGACAGGAAAGGACATGTGCCTTACTGAATGAATTAAGAATTACTTAAGGGACCATCAGGGAATCCTGGTCAATTGAACTGATGTGGGCAGTTTCCCATTACACTGCAAACCCATATAAATGCTGGGTAAAATATAACAACAACAAAATGTTATTGTTGTTTTGTTGTCAGTATCATTTCATAGCCAAACTCAAAGCTAAGCAAGGAAAGTTCCTAGGTCCCAAGAAGGAAGTAGAAACTCAAACCCATAAAATTGAGCTGACAATAAAAGCAAATGGTCCATAGGAACATCAGATGCAGGTGCTGGCATAGAAGGTGGGTTTTAAGACCCACAGGAACAGAGGATTAGGCCTGAGGCCTGCAGGTGATAAGAAGCAGAACTGACCTCTTTGAATAAAGCTAAAAGCCATGAAGTGCTGTTCTTCCCATGAAATAAGGGCTAGAAAAACTCTGCCCACTGGTCTAAGGATGGAGCAGGAAGTTGACCATCTGTCCAACTTTGTGGGCGGTGAAAGAGTAGACCTCTAGAAATCAAACTTCCAAAACTGTACCATGTGTGGGTGTTAGTCGCAATTCCTCCTTACCATAACTAAAAGAAGTTATAGTCAAAAAATAAACATAAAAATTATCTAAGAATGGACCCAGCAAGGCAAATGTGAACCAAATGGTACAGATGCCTGCACAATGCTGGCTCATGGGACTCAACAGGAAATTATTCCTACTGAAGATGAGCTCATGGTATTAATAAAATATGTCTAATTACATGAAGAAAGGAACTATCTTGAAATACAGTCAACAGATGAAATAGTTGGGAAAATTTATGCCCCATAAACTACAGATAACGGAACAATACAAAAATGTTTTTAAATAAGTATGTTTGAGATATTCAAAAAGAGGAAAAATAAAAGACAAAGTAATAGCAGAACATTATGAAAAAGAAAATGCAAATTTAAGAAAGTGCCATTTTTTGATATTATTATGTACACCTGAAAAATACAATAAGCACTGAATGGGAAACAATGGAACACAGTGAGGTGGCTGAGGCAAGATTAACATAGAGAAATCAATAGCCTTCCTATATAAAAGCAATAACCACTTTAGAATATATAAATAATAAGTAGACTTCATTTATAATAGTCACAACAAAAATATAAAATATTTAGAAATAAATACAGTAAGAAATAGTTAAGATCTATATGAAGAAAACTTTAAAATGCTACTTAGGGATGCAAAAGAAGACTTCAAAAAAATGTAAAGACAAACCCTAATTATGCATAGGAAGCCGTGACAGAAAAATGTTAATTACCCCTAAGCTGCCTATTAATATAATTTTTAAAATATCAACAGAATTTTATTTTCATTGGAAGTTGACTTTAAAATTCATAAGGAAAAATAAATATGCAAGAATAGACAGAAAAGCAAAAGTATTAAGGGAGAACTAACCCTATCAGATATTAATATATATTAAGCTATAATAAAAATCAACATGGTTCTAGAGTACAAATACAAAAATAGGTCAATGAAACAGAAAGTACATTAAGTACAAACATCTGTGAGAGTTTAGTATGTGATAAAAGTAGAATTTAAAATCATTAAGGAAAAACGGTATTGAACCAAGTTGTGGGAAAAATTCGCTGGTTTGCTTAACGGGGATTAGACACTACAGAAAAAAAGATCAAAAAAAATTGCTATGTTTTAGACATAACAATTGAAAGTATTCAGACTAAAGCACAGAGAGAGAAAATAAACACAGTCCCAGTGACTTGTGGGATAATATGTGCAACTAGAGTCCCAGGAAAAGTGTTGGGGGGTGGAGTGGGGAGCAGGGGGAGTTCATAAGTAAGATTTGAAGAAATATGGTCAAATTTTTCCAAACTTGATGAAAATTATATATTTGCAGATCCAAGAAGTTCAGTAAAACCCAAGAGAGATAAAGACAAATCACACCAAAATGCTGGAAATAAGTAACAAAGATAAAATCTCAAAAGCACCCAGAACACACACACTCTGTCCGTCTGTCTGTCTGTCTGTCTGTCCCTCTCTCTCCAAAGATAAAACTTCTACTAACTTCTCATTACAAACAATGAAAGCCAAAAGAAAATCGAATTGCATGTTTAAAGTGCTGGAAAAAAACTATTAATCTAAAATCTATATCCAAAAAAAAAAAATTGCTCAAAAACTAAAAACATTTTCAGGGAAACAAAAGCTGGGTGGATTAATTTCCAGAAGATTTGCAATAAATGAGGTGAAAGTGGATATTTTTCAAGTTGAAAGAAATAATATCAGCTAGAAATTTGGATCTGTGTGAAGGAATAAAGAAAACCAGAAATGGCAAATATGTGATTAAATATAAAATACTCATTTCTAATTTTTAAACTTACTTTAAAAGATATTTGATTGTTTAAAGCAAAAACAATAACAATGTATATGGGGTTTACAACATATGTAGAAATAAAATGTATGACAATGATAATACAAAAGATGGAAGGAAGCAGAAATATAAAGCTGTGAAGTAGCATAATAATTTTTGAAAATAGATTGTGTTAAGTTAAAGATTCATATTGTCAACTCTAGAACAACCTCGAAGAAAATAAGTTTACAAAAAAAGAATGAGCTATAGCCAATAAGCCATTAGGGGCAATATAATGGAATATTAAAAAATGCTCCATAAATCCAGAAGAAGGTAGGAAAAGATGAAAAGAAGAAATGAAGATTAACTGGGACAGATAGAAAGCAAATAGCAAGTACTATACTTAAACCCAACTATATCAATAATTGCATTAAATATAAGTGGCCACTCAAATTAAAAGGCAGAGATTGTCAAACTAGATAAAACGTAAAGATTCAACAAGTGTTATCTATAAGAAAACCCACTTTCCTACTTTAAATTCAAAACCTCAGAAAAGTTAAAGGCTGGGATAGAAAAAGATATACTAGACAAACAATAATCATAAAAAAACTGCAATAGCTCTATTTATACAATATAAAATAGATTTCAAGACAATAATTATTGTCAAAGATAAAAGAGACATTTCATAATGATACAGCAGTCATTTCATCAAGATGACATAATCCTACATGTATCTACATCCAAAAACGGAACTTCAAAAAATACATAAAGCAAAAACTAATAAAACTGAAACAAGAAATACAAAATCTCAATATTTCTGTCTCAGTAATTGATAGAACAAGCAAATAGAAAATCAGTAGTGATATTGACCGAATTAACATTTATGAACTATCACTCCCCAAACCAGCAGAATAACACCTTCTTTTCAAGTGGACATAAATATTCACTAGGTTAGATAACAGCATTGGCCATAAAACAAGTCTCAATACGTTTAATAGGATTGATCACAAAAAAGAATAAAGAAATATCTAAAATAACCTCTATACTTTACTTCCATCCCTACATTTTGACTTTTGTTGTCTCAATTTACATATCTTTATATTGCCTCTCTCCCAACAGGTTCCTGTCACTATTATTGTTTTTGAAAGATTTGTCTTTTAGGCTTTAAAAGTAGATTGCACACCAAAATCACAGTGTTGCAGTATGCTGGGTTTGTCTGTGTACTTAATTTTACAGTGGGTTTTATAGTTTTACTTTTGCATTCTAGTGTTTTGTTCTTTCAGACTGAAGAACTCCCTTTAGCATTTCTTATAAGACAGATCTGATGGTGGTGAATTCTCTTACCTTTTGATTGTCTGGGAAAGACTTTATCTCTCCTTCATATCTGACAGATTTTTTGGAAAAAGTATTCTTTAGCGGCAGGGTTTTTTGTCTTTGCCCTGCTCTCCTGGAGTCACCAGGCAAGCGGCACCTCGGAGGGCTCGCGGGTAGGGAGCTCACAGTGTGAGTACCCCTCAGTCCGCTGTAGGGAACCCAAAAGGAAAGATCCTGTTCCCTAAAGATGCCTCGGGGTGGTGGCTAAATTGTCTCTCGGGGGCCCTGGGTAGGGAAGGGGAGGGCAGAATGGAGCACTATGGCGCCGGCCCATCGGCCCAGGTCTGCGGGCTGGGAGGTGCCCTGAGGGAGCTGGGAGCCTGGTGTCCTGTCCGCAAGAGGCCACCGCTCACTGGCGGCAGCCGTCTCTGGGCTGGTGTCGGCAGGTCTCTCCAGCCGCTCGGGAGCCACCAGCAGTCCGAGATGCGAGGGAGGGGGAGGTTAACCGCTCCACCTACCCTTGTCGCTGGTCTCCAAGCCTCTCGGGACCTTTCTCCTTGCAGTTCTCCTCCGCAACGTCTCCCCGTGGAGTCTCCTGTAGTTTCAGGCACCCTTCCTTCCGACCCTCATCCAATCTGTGTTTGTCTGCCTGTTTATATATTTTTACTTTCTTCTAAAATCTGTCTTGCAGAGACACTCTGGCTGGCGGTTTTTCTCGTCCGCCATCTTGATTTTCCCTAGAAATCAATAACACAAAGATATTTGGAAAATGCTAACATTTTAAATGCAGTTGTTGAGTACCTCCTTTTTTGTATACTTTAAACATTTCACAATAAAAATATAAAGACTTTAAACACTTAAACTAGCCCATAATGAAAGCTTGGTGACAATTAAAATAATGATGGTCTGATAGGCCCTCATTACTAGATTGTTATCAGAGACTCTGATAAGAGTGGGGAGAGGGGCGTATGGGGGGAAGTGAAGACCCCTCATAACCTCCCAGAAGGAAAAATCTATATCAAAAGCATGATAGAATTGGCCAAGGTAAATGAAATCTGCAATGTAAATCGTTAAATTGTGAAATGAAAGCCATGGTTCTGTATGTTCTGTGGCATTTGATCAAGGTGGAAGATAAGGAAAATTCCAAGAACCTTGCCGCCTCTCCAGCATCCTCTGTTTGTCATTCCTCCCTGTATCGCCACCCTTCTCTCTCAACTTTTTCCAACTTTAGAATTCCTGGCAGAGACTGTACAGAGTCACCAGGTTTAATGAGCAGTGTCAATTCAGGCCATGGATCTGTGAGCGCCTGTTTCTGCTCACAGCTCTGCCTACTCTTCTCTCCCTACCCTAAAGCTTTTTGGTCAAGCTCCACCTAAGCTTAGCAACAGCCACTATTTCCAGGATCTGGCAATGAGAATAAATTGGTCAAGTCCCAGCTGTGGGAATTTGGGCAAGCCACCTGACTGCTTAGCCTTGTTTTCCTTGGCTGTGAAACGAAGGTAATTAACCCACCTCACAAGAGTTGAGGATTAAATAGGATGATAGGTATAAAAGTGCTTTATCAACAGGAAAAGCAACTTACAATGATTTATTGCTAAAAGACCCCAGGGTCTTGCTGTGGCACTCACTTGTGCTAGTAACCAAAGGTATGACCTGAGTCGGCAAACCATCCCATCACACTTACTAGAGGGAGGGCAGAGATGGTCTGCTGACCACCAGAATCCCTGCTTCCCCTTTCACGGTCTGGAGTTGCTGCTGGAAAGGGGCTGACCAGCCAGAGACTACATTTCCCAGCCTACTTTGCAACTAAGTATGGCCAAAGGACTAGTTCTTGCCATTGCACTGTGTGCCTTCTCCTTGCTCTCATCTCTTCTTGTGGGTGGCTAGATGTGTATAACAATGACCAGACCCAGGCAATGGTGGAGCCACAAGCCCAAAGAGGTCTGAGTCCTTGAATCACAGGGTATGGAGGAGAGGCACCCAGTCACAAAAAACAACTGCTTGGGACCACTACATGAGCACAAAATAAACCTCTATAATGTTGGAGCAATTACACATTTTGGAGTCTATGTGATAAAGCAATTGGTATGACCTAAGCAAAGGAGGCTGTGTAATACTTCTGGGTTTAACCCCTTGTTCTGCCAAGGTTTTCTGACCTTGGCCAGGTACTTAGACTCTTTATACTTCAGTTTCCTTATCTGTAAAGTACAGATGATAATAGTTCTTGTCTCATTGGGTGGTTGTGAAAGTTAATCGTAATGCACAGAAGGTGCCAATAACTCTAAATGTTCAATAAATGTTGGCCATTATTATTAACAACATAGACTTACCAGCCATCTTTTGAAAATTCCTTCATTAATTCCAGGAAAGATTTCTACCTCTGCAGTTTCTCTCCAGGTGACTGTAGCCATTACGTGCACATCAAAATATTTTCTAGGGAAATTTTTTCAGGGCCTTCACGTTTTTCCTAGACAATCTGTGTCTTTATTTGAACATAGTTAACTGGCAGATCTCCAAGCCTAAATTTGCAGGCTCAGTTTGTGCCTAAAGAGTCATACATGTAGATTTAGTGATGGTGCGGGAAATTTAACGACTCAGAAGCCCAGCTCTCCTGTCCCGCTTACTCACCAGTCAAGGATGCTGCTGCCATACAGCTGCAGGTCTGTCTGCGACCAGCAGAGGGCAGTGCTGCACACAAACTGCCGCAACTTCTGATGCTACCCAGTTCCTTTCCCTCCCCATTTTCCTCCCTTGCCTTTAGAAAAATGGCCATGGTATTTCAGAAAAGCCTGGTTATCCTCAGCTCAGCGTTACAGTTCTGAGTCTCTTGCGTGGCCACCGGCAAATCACATTTTGTTACCCTGCATGTTGATGCCGGTGGCCGCAGGCTAAAGTGAACATCAAGGGAAACACTAAAGGGAAAAAAAGCTATAAAAAGGGCAGCCTGGCAGGGGTGAGGATTGGCCTAGTGATGCTTGAAAGAGGCGGATCTGCTGGATGTGAGACTGGGAGCCCCCGCTCGTCCCGTATCTGCTGGCACAGCCACCTCCTCCTTGTCCTCCTTTCCTGAGTCACTTCACACCCACCCGGTTTCTGCAAACGGTTACACCCCAGCTTCTCCCACACCAGCGCAATTCCGGGACTCGGTCCCCTGTACCTCAGTGATCCTCTGCTGTGTGTGTGGGTACGATACGTTCCAGAACCTCCTATATGAAATGGCCGGAAAACGCACGTGCCGGGGCTCACTCTGGACCCCCCGAGTCAGATGCTGGGGTGGGCGAGGGTTGGCAGCCGCCCCCGGGATGCCGGAGGCTGGGGCAGGCCCCCGCCCGCAGCCTGGGACCCCCGGTGAAGCTACTGAAGACCCAGGGAGGCAAGGGCAGAATGGAGAGGGGGAACGGCGCGGGGGCGGCGCTGAGTGACTCAGTGACTGATTGCTTCTGTCACCGTCCCGTTTCCCCACGGGGGACTCTGGAGCCCACGCACGCACGCCCGACAGGTGATCTCACTGCTTTCCTAACGGAGAAAATGAAAGCTCTGCCACTGTTCTCCTGCCCTCGTCAGGACTGCTCTGGGTTCTCGTCCTTATTTTCCATCCTTCCTCCCCACTGGATGCCCGGCCTGTCGCCGCCGCCACCTGCGTCTGGAGCCTGCCTTCCCTGCCTCCCTGGGACTGTTCTCCTCGCACCCTCCGCTCCGCACCTGCGCCTTGGTGTCTCCCTCCCCAGGGACTCCGTTCCTCCTTCCCTGGGCCCCGTCACTTATCTGCAAAACTTCCTCTTTCTCACTCCCCCGTTCCGTGATCGCCAGGTGCTGTGGGCTCTCCCTCTCCTGGTGATCCTTCCCCTCTGCCCCCTCTGCCCCCTCTGCCCCCTCTTCCCTGCCCCTGTCTTTGTGCTGGACTGTGCCACTCCTTTCCATGACTGTCAACACATCTTCTGAGCTGGCTCCCCTGTCCCCAGTCAGCTCCCCACCAGACTGAGTCCAGAGAGAGTCTTCCGACATGCTAACCTGACACTGGCTTTCCCTGACTTAAACCCCGTCCCTGCCCCTGCCCAGTGCCTGCTGGACAAAGCCCTGCCCCTCACCTATCACACAGGCCTTCTCCACCTGCTCTTCTGCCCTTGGTGCTTGTCACTCCAGCAGTGTGCACCTATGAGCCCCTTAGGGAGTGTTTGCTTTTGCCTGGCCTGACTTTCCCCATTTTGCTTCATAAAATGAACTCCCACTCATCCTACAAAACCCAACTCAGGCACCACCTCCCCTGAAAAGTCTTCCCTGATACCCTTGGTTTGATTTCATCATTCTCTTTTCTGTGATCGCTCTGACTTAGCATCAGCCTCTCACTGTTGTACCTTCCCACTCTGAAACTTTGGAGTCACTAAGTACTTCTCCTCCCCGTAGTTCATTCATTTATAATTACCTCTTCCTGTCTAAGTTTCTTGAGGACATCGAATAGGAGTTACCAATCTCAGCGCTCCCGGTTCCTGGGACAGCACCTTGCTCAGCGACTGTGGGACAGAATTGGGGGGGAGCTAGTCTCTCGCTTCCTTTCACTGATAGACTTCTTTAAAACAGCAAACCCCGGCCTTTATAGTGTTTCTACTCCCACTCACCCCTTCACTCACTCAAATCTGTTTTCCTCCTATATTTGTGATCTTTTAAAGAAACAAGTGACTCAGCCACCATGTCTAAAGTCTGTGCCCATTCACTTCTTATTGTCCTCAACCTCTCCAATCATTTGTCACTGTTGACTACCACCCTGCTTGAAATTCTTCCCTTGGTTCCTGTAGCAAATAGTCATTGTTTTTATTGCGTCCCTTCCACCTTCTTCTGCGGACAGCACTCCAATTTGCTTCTAGGGAATCTGCCCTCTACCATCCTCAGTCCACGTGGATTAGGTGTTACTCTCTCTCCTGGCAACTCCAGAGATGAGTGTTGACTTGGTTCTAAACATGAAAGCATAGCAAGCTGTTGACCACTGAGATTGGCTTAGAGATGGGCAGGTAATGTCAGCTACACCAGGGTCAGACTAGTAGCGCAGAGCCCTTTGTTGGCACTGCTTAGAGGAAAATTGTTCTTTCTGCTGGAGTAGATAGAATGGAGCTCCTAACAGCTCTTATGTCACCATAAAGAGAAGATTCCTGAGCCAACATAAGAAAGCAGAATAAAGTGAAGAGAGTACAAATAATCCCAACATCTTTGGGGTTTTTTGTTTTGTTTTGTTTTGTTTTGTTTTGAGACAGAGTCTCACTCTGTTGCCTGGGCTAGAGTGCCATGGCATTAGCCTAGCTCACAGCAACCTCAAATTCCTGGGCTCAAGTGATCCTCCTGCCTCAGCCTCCAGGGTAGCTGGGACAACAGGCATGTGCCACCATGCCTGGCTAATTTTTTCTATTTTTAGTTGTTTGGCTAATTTCTTTCTATTTATAGTAGAGACGGGGCCTTGCTCTTGCTCAGGCTGGTCTCGAACTCCTGAGCTCAAGCAATCCTCCCGCATCGGCCTCCCAGAGTGCTAGGATTACAGGCGTGAGCCACCATGTCCGGCCAATGCCAACATCTTTGAACCACTGAACACATCTGAGTCTGGACTACTGTGGACTTACCAGTTACGTGAGTCAATATATTCCTTTTTTTATTAAACCAATTTGAATGGTTTCCTATCACTTGCAAAAACAAAACAAATCTTGATTAATTATGGTTATTATGATCTACAGTATCTCAGGTCTCCTCCTACATTATCTTTCTCCTTCACTGCTTTATTATCTTCCTATCTCATACATGTAATTCTGATGCTAATCATAGATATTTCCACTTGCATGATACTCTACAGCTTACAGCCAGTCTGTCCAGAGCCCTCACCAGCTTTTACATGCTCTTCCTTACTGAACACAACCAATTTGTAGCTTCAGTTCTCATTTCTGTATAACCACTCATATTCTGGAGCTAATTCCAGAATTCTCACTTAATTTCAACCTCTCCACAAACCCCCAGCCTCACTTTTCTAGCCACCTGCCACTCTTCGTTAGAAAATCCCACCAATCCCACTGACCTGCCTAAACTCTAACTCTTCCTTCACAGTTTCTTTTTTTCCAAATCCAACACTCTTTCTGATTATTCCAATTTTGATCAAGGTATTAACATTTTCCAGCTTCTCCGAGTCTAGAACCCTGGAGTTATCCTTCATTATTCCTTCTCTCTTGCTACGCTGTACCCTATGCCTTCCAATTCCCCCCCAACACACACACAGTTGCCAAGTCTTTTTGAGTTTATCTCCAGAATGGCTTCTCTCTGTAGTCCCGTTCTCCTGCCCCACCACTCTGTCCTGATTCAGGCCTTTAATCTCCTTTATTTACTAGATTCTAGTCTGTTCCTGTGGCCCTGCCCCTCCTTGCCCAGCAGCCACAGGAATTCCTATAAGGCTGTTCTGAACCCGTCAGGCCTCTGCTCCAAAAACCTCGAATGGGGGGCTGGCTCCTTACTGACCCCAGCAAAGGGCCACTCTCTGAACTGACATGCAGTGCCCCGGGGATCTGCTCATGATCTTCTGGTTCTTTTCTACCTGTCCCTCTGCTCCAGGTGCTTCTCTCTCAAAGTGGCTGCCTTTTCCCTCTCTCATGTTCTGTATGTGGAGCACTGCCTTCTAGAAACGCCCTCCCATTCCCCATCTCTATGGAAATTCTGCCCACTTTCAACCCAGTCTAAAGGTCATCTCCGTTTCCCTAGTGACCCGATAGGGAAGTGCAGCGTAGATGGCGGCACAGCTCCAGCACACAGAGCTGGTCATACCGTCACACCCCAGGAGCTCGGATTCACAGGTCAGTGCCAGCCCCCGGTGAACACTCTAAATGTATGCTGCAGCCGTTGGCATGGCCTGGTCACCATCCCACCTGTGACGCACACCTTGGGTCAACGTGCCTCTGACAGGTTGAGTCAGAGAGCTGACGTGCGAATGGCAGAAGGGAGTTCTAAATGATCTCTCAAGGCTGGAATGAAAGCAAAACCAAAATGGAACAAACAACCAAAAGCTTAGCAAAGACTCATGTAATATCCTACACTGAGGTTCAAATCGTGAATTCCGTGGTGTGGGCTAGGGGAAGCAAGGTGTTATGGGGAGCACTTCAGGCTCCATCTGAACCAGCAGAGGGTCAGAGCTGCCAAGAGAGCGAACGTCACTATAGGAGTCGAATAAAACGTGGTATGTGGAGCAAGGGGAATGACAGTCTCTGTGTTGCCTGTCCATGCTGGTCAGGGATCAAGGTCTGGTCCAGACAGCTCAAGCCAAGAAGGATGGACAACCTGGAACAGCCCCAGACAGGACTGTGTCAATGACCCAGGACAGTGGGGGATCGTGAAACCAGGACAAGAGAGGCACAGGTAGAAGAACTGGCTGAGGAGAAGACTTGGCAGGGACAGGAGAGCCATCTGCAGACATTTGGAAGGCCGTCCCCTGCTTTTGAAGGGAGTTACCTCTGCTATGTAACCAAGGAGTCAGGGTCACTGGATAAAACTATAGGGGGAGATTTTAGCTTAGGAATAGGAAAAAAATTTTGAATGCAAATATGTTCATTACATATGTGTGGTAGAAGTATGGGGGAAGCTTCATTTTCTTCCTTTATTTTTTACTATGCATTTTTCTTCTGATTTACAGAAGTACATGTTTTATACTAAAGTGCACTTTGGTTGTTTTTCACAGCCCAGCACCCATTGCCGCTTATTCTGATCTTAGTCCCTGAATGCTGCTTTGGGGAACACCCCACTCTCAGTGGTTTGGGTGAGCCTGCCCCACCCTCTGGCTCCAAGGTTGTTTCTGCAACCCAGGCCTGGCCTATTAGGGTACTCTGTCCCCTGGCCACAAGGGTTAGTGTGGGGACCAGCCCTGCCTCAAGTGGGGCTAGTGAGAAACTACAAGACCAGTAGGAGAGAGATGCTCTCTTCTGCCTAGGTTGCTGAGTGGACAGGAGCGAGGGCTGGTGGTGGCTGTCTTGCCTTTGCAGGGGCAAAGCCTGCCTGAGAATGAAGCCAACATGTAGGGAAGCAGAGTGGAGAGACAGAGTGGATGGCATCATTTGAACCCTATGTCCAGCCTTGCCTGAAGCCAGACCTATTTTCTGGACATTTCCATGAAACAAGCCACTCAATTACCTTTTCTGTTTCAATCAGAGTGTCAATTTTATGTTTCTTATGGCCAAGGGAGTCCTGAGTGATATTGACTGATACAGACTTTGTCTGTTGTTTGTCTTAAGGATGCCAGAGCTGTCTGACAATGGAATGGACACAGATATTTACGAAAGGCCATAAAACCACTGATTGCTTAAGGAGCCCATCAGAGCCCTGGACAAAATAGCCTTAGATGTTTTTCCAGACTCTGAGACCTGTTCTGGTCCCCTCTTTGGAACACATAGCCTCTTTTCAAGCTCCCTTTCCTGGGGTGCATCTCACATTCTACCTGGGCAGAGCTTCTGCTCCATCTCCTATCTCCCCTATAAAATCAGGACCTCTTTGAATAAATGTGAAGATGGTGAGTTTTTCTTCTTAGCTCAATTAGTGTTTATGGGAAGGAAGGGCAGGAGGAAAGGAGAAAAACAAGGAAGAGAAAGTAAGGCAATAAATCTACTTTTCATGGTATTGTAAGCACTAAATTGTGATGCTCTGTCTAGTCTCTTAATCAAATTCTGGATTCATAATTCCACTTTTTGAAATTCAGATTGCTCCTCTTTGTTGTTGTTTTTTTAAAAATAAAATAAAATAAAATCTATGGGCAGTAGTGCTATTCGGCAAAGATGGCTTGTACTAGAAGGCTTCATTCAAACTCCAGTTCCATCCTCCCTTGACCTATTCTTGCTTACTTCTCTATTTTCTGATGACTTTATTAGCTTCCTTAATAAGCCTTCATTAACAGAATGAGGTGCTCAGACCTACAGGTACCTGGATCATAATGGTGTATCAAGGGATAATTGCAGAGGATTCTTCCAGAAGTATTTTGACAGGTGACACTATGGTCTTATCTAACTTCCCTAAGGAAAACCAGATAATGAGATAATCCTCCCCAGCAAGCCACAGAAGCAAATAATCTTCCTAAGATAAGGTTTCCCTATTTTCTTTATCTGAGACTTAACAAAAACAACCCCTCCCCACCAAAAAAAAAAAAAAAAAATCTCACCCAAGACACCTTCTACCTTTCACTGCCTGGAAGGTTTTTCTGTCCAGACATTTCTTAAGTAGTTAGAATGGTGCTGAGTTTAGTTGTGGCAGGTTCAGGTGGCCCAGATGGCCCTAAAAGGCTTCTACATTGCAACATATTTAAAATAGACATCACTGTCTCAAGTGGATGAGATTTCTAAGGGAATGTCCATGCCTCTAAGCATTTACAGTTAATATTAAACTATTGAGAACCCACTGTATACAGCACTCGGTGGGAGAAGATACCAAAACTTGGGGCACTGACTTTGCTTTCCAGTTTACAATTTAATTAGAGAGACAGGACACATGCATATACCCACGACTTTCCTTTCAGCTGAGGACCGGAAATCCAAGGTTCTCAACCCTGGCCACATATTTACATCACTTGAAGAGATTTAGAAACAATATTGAGAAGGAGACAAGAAGTCTGACCAGAGACACCAGCTGCCAATCGTCTCAGAAGAAAGAAAAAAGAAAAAACAAACAAACATAGATCGGGTGTAATTACAAGGGAAAAGTGTGCCAGAACCTACAAGAGATTGCATGGGAAGCAGTTGTGGAGCAGAACAAGCAGAAGCAAGATACCAGCAGAGATCAACCCCTGGAGAGGCTTGGAGTCCAGTGAAAAGGGGAGGTGGAGCAGTTTATTTCTCCCGCCCTCACATCTCTGGCACTCAGCAGGCTCCCGAGCTGCTGGAGAGCCTTTCTACCCTCACAAGCCCAAAAGCTGCTGCACCAGTGAACTGGGAGCTTCTTGAGGACAAAGCACCAGGCTCCCAGCCCACTTGGGGCACTTCCTGTCACCACAGACCCAAGCTGAGACAGCAGGCGCCATATTGCTTCTCCACCCACTGTGTGCCTTTGTCCTCCCCAGGGGGTTCAGCCCCTCAGTTTTTGTCTTGCTTCTTCCCACACAAATATTGCCCAACTCGGGCCCAGACTGTGGGAGCCACAGGGCGCCAGTGTGTCCTGGGTGGTCTGCGTGACCCCAGAGCCTGGACATTTTGGGTGGGTTGCCTTCCAGAGAGAGGGACAGAGACGAGCAGAGTGTTATCTTTCCTCCATCCAGACTCTTTTCCTCCCTTTCCCCTCCCCTACCAGCAGCTGCTGAGAGAAAGCCAGGGCTCTTAGGAGCTGCTGCCTCCCCTCTGTTGGGGAGGACAGAGAGTGGGGCTCAACCCTTTCCTCTTAAAGACCTGCAGCGGACTAAGGATGCTCAGAATGTGAACTCCCTGCTTATCTGTCCTCCCCAGTGCTGTTTGCCAGAGCAGGGGACACCCTAAAGCAGAGGGATATCAAACCTGCTTGAGCACCCCATAGGCAACTCAGGACAAGCATGCTTCTCCCTGGCATGGTCGGGGATTGATATTTGGGGACCTGGGGACAGGCGGACAGGCCCACAGGCCGAATCCCATACCCCCAGGACTCAATCATGTTGCTCAGGGGCATGGAGGAGAGATATGTGAACTAATCTCAAGAGGTGAGGGAGCCATGTGGGCAGAAGTGAAAAGAGAACACAGTGCACTCATGGAACACCCCTCCCCCCACAGGAAGGCGATGCTCTCAGCCCAGGGCAGGATCCTGGTCAGGGACGCTCCCAGCCTACAGGGCCATTGTGGAGAAGCTCAGCTAGTTTGAGCTCCTGCCTGCTGGCAAATGCTGGAGGGAGACTATTGAGTGGGGTTAGGGAGAACTAAACCCACTCCTGACAGCCAGACTATGAATCTCAGATGGCCCTGCCCCCCACAAGCAGACTTTCTGACTGGGTGGGGCAATATCAGCCCCTCCCTGGTAGCTTTCTCCAGCAGCCTGGGAAGAGATCTTTGACCCCTGCTAAGACAACTACCTTACCTGCTTTTGTGGAGCCTTACCCCACCCAGCCCTATACAGCCTCGCTCCCCCACCTGCCTCTGCTGAGGCAGAAAATAAGGACACACCTGGAAGTTTCAGGACCCTACCCACCAGCTAGGGCATTTGAGTGCTTCTCTTGAGGGGCTAGAGCTGGTCACAGGTCAGAAAAACAACACTGCAGCTTGTTCCTACTGAGAGGGAGGTTAATTTGCAGAGCCCTTTACAACATTTAGTGACTTAATCATACAGGGTGTGGTTGATTCTTACTCCCAAGCACCAACTACTGTCTCAGAGATTAAACTGGGCCTGCCAATACAATTCACACTGTTAAGAAGACCACAGGGCTGGAGAAAGAGAAAGGATTTCAAACATCCATCCTCCCTCATCAAAGACAGACAGGGACTCTGCCCATATACACAGCTCACAAACAACAGCTTATAAACAACCAGCAACTGAGAAAATCACCACACCAAGGATAGATCACCATCAAAGCATCCGTAAGCAAAGCCCAAGGTTCGTATCCAACATATGCTGCAGGCACGCACTTATGAGTGAGGAAGAAAAAAAAAGCCCCGACTAAACAAAAGAAAGTAAAAAAATAAGAAACAACAGCTGCTCCTGATGAGAAGGAATCAGTGAAAGAACTCCAGAAGTATGAAAACTCAGACTGAAAGGACACCCCCAAGAGGAAACACCAGCTCTGTAGCAATGGATACCAATGAAAATGAAAATATTGAAATGACAGATAAAGAATTCCAAACATAGATTGTAAGGAAGCTCAATGAGATGCAAGAGAAAATGGAAAGCCAACTCAAACCAGTAAAACAATTTAGGAAATGAATGAAAAATTCACTGAAGGGATCAACATATTAAAAAAAAATAGAACTTCTGGAAATGAAAAATTCATTTAAGGAAATACAAAAGTCAGTGGAAAGTTTTAAGAATAGACCAGACCAGGCAGAAGAATCTCAGAGCTTATAGACAACTCTTTCAAATTAGCTCAGTCAGTCAGAAATAAAGAACAAAGAGTTAAAGGAATGAGCAAAGCCTACAAATATGGGATTATGTAAAATGGCCAAATATAAGAATCATAGGCATCCCTGATGGTGAAGAAGAAAAGACACAAGGGTGGAAAGCCTAGTTGAGGGAATAATGGAGGAAAACTTCCCTGGTCTTACTAGACATTTAGACATCCAGGTACAAGAAACTGAATGATATTCATTGCAAAGAGGCAATCACCAAGACACATAGTCATCAGACTGGCCAAAGGAACTCCTATGAGCCATGAGGCAAAAACATCAAGTAACTTACAAAGGAAAATCCATCAGGCTGACAGCATACTTCTCAATGGAGACCTTACAAGCCAGAAGGGATTGGGGCTTGATCTTTAGTCTTCTTAAGCAGAACAACTGCTAGCCTAGAATTTTGTATCTTGCAAAGCTAAGTTGCATACATGAAGGAGAAATAAAGCCTTTTCCAGACAAGCAAACACCAAGGACATTTGTCAAGACCAGACCTGCCCTGCAGGAAATATTCAGAACTGCATTATACATGGATTAGCACAATAGACACCCACTAGTGTAAAACCACCCAAAGGCTAAAGCTCAGAGTTCATATGAAACAATAGCACAAGAGGTAAAACAAAGCAATAAGCACTACCCAACAGGATGAACAGAACAGCATCCCACATATCAATTTTGTCAATCAACGCTAATGGTCTAAATGCCTGACTCAAGAGATATAGGCTGGCTGAATGGATGGAAAAATAGAAGCCAAGTATCTGCTGTCTCCAGGAAACACATCTAACCCACAAGGACTCACACAGATTCAAGGAGCAGGGATGGAAAAAATATTCCATGCAAAGGGAAACCAAAAGAAAGCAGGTGTAGCCATTCTCATATCAGATAAAATTGACTTTAAATCAATGATAGTAAGGAAAGACAAAGATTACATAATGGTAAAGGTAGCAATTCAACAAGAAGACATAACAATTCTAAATATTTATGCACCTAACACAGATGCACACAAATTCACAAAGCAAACCCTACTAGATCTAAGCAAAGAGATAAACAACAGCATCGTAATTGCTAGGGACTTCAACACCCCACTGACAGAACTGGACAGCTCATCCAAGCAGAAAATAAATAAACTCTGGACTTAAATGGGACTCTAGAACAAATGAGTCTAACAGACATTTACAGAACATTTTACCCCAAAACTACTGAATATACATTCTTCTCATTAGCACATGGAACATTCTCCAAGATTTATCAGATCTTGGGCCACAAAACATGTCTCAACAGATTCAAAAAATAGAAATCGTACCATGTATCTTCTCAGACCACAGTGGAATAAAATACTAGACTCAACTCCAAGAGAAATACTCAATTCTACACAAAGTCATGGAAATAAAATCATCTACTGCTGAATAATTATTGAGTAAATAATGAAATTAAGATGGAAATCAAAAGATCCCTCAAACTGAATGACAAAGGGGACACAAGCTATCAAAATCTATGGAATTCAGCAAAAGAAGTCCCACAGGGAAAATTCATAGCTTTAAATGCCTACATCAAAAAGACAGAAAGATTACAAATTAACAATCTAATGACACGTTTCAAGGAATTAGAAAAGGAAGAGCAAACAAAACCGAAAGCCAGCACAAGAGAAGAAATAACTATTGTTAGAGCAAAACTAAATGAAATGGAAAACAAAAACAATACAAAGGATCAATTAAAAAAAGTTGGTTCTTTGAAAAGATAAACAAAATTGATAGACTTCTTGCTAGATTAACCAGGAATAGAAAAGAGAGGACCTTAATAATCTCAATCAGAAATGAAAAAGGAGATATTATAACTATGCCACAGAAATACAAAATATCATCTGTGAATACCATGAAAATCTCTACACACATAAACTCAAAAATGTAGAGCAAATGGACAAATTCCCAGAAATACACAATCTCCCAAGACTCAATCAGGAAGAAATAGAACTCCGGAACAGACCAATAATGAGCAAAGAGACTGAAGCTGTGATAAGAAAACTTCCAATGGATAAAAGCCCCGACTAGAAGGATTCATAGCCAAATTTTACCAGACCTACAAAGAAGAGCTGGTAACCATCCTGTAGAAATTATTCCATAACATCAAGAAGGAAGGAATCCTCCTCGACTCATTCTATGAAGCCAGTATTATCTTGATAGCAAAGCCAGAAAAGGACAAAACAAAAAATGAAAACTACAGACCAATATCCCTTATGAATATAGATGCAAAAATCCTCAATAAAGTACTAGCAAAGCAAATTCAACAGCACATCAAAAAAATAATCCACCATAATCAAGTGGGCTTCATCCCAGGGATGTAAGGATGGTTCAACATATGTAAATTGATAAATATAATTTGCCGCATAAACAGAAGTAAAAACAAAGATGATATGATCATTTCAATAAATGCAGAAAAAGCATTCAACAAAATTCAGCATTCTTTCATAATAAAAACCCTCAACAAACTAGGCATAGAAGGGACATAACTCAATATTATGAAAGCCATATGTGACAAAC
Source organism: Propithecus coquereli (assembly GCF_000956105.1). Lineage (NCBI taxonomy): Eukaryota > Metazoa > Chordata > Mammalia > Primates > Indriidae > Propithecus > Propithecus coquereli. Next base: position 3,191,534 of record NW_012155284.1, read on the forward strand.
CCACAGCCAACATCATACTGAATGGGGAAAGGTTGAAAGCATTTCCCCTAAGAACTGGGACAAGACAAGGGTGCCCACTATCACCACTTCTATTCAACATAGTGCAGGAAGTCCTGACCAGAGCAATCAGATAAGAGAAAGAAATTAAGGGTATCCAAATCAAGAAAGAGGAGGTCAAATTATTGCTTTTTGCTGATGATCTGATCTTATATCTAGGAACCTCCAAAGACTCCACCAAGAGACTCCTGGAATTGATAAGTAAATTCAGCAAAGGCTCAGGTTACAAAATCAATACACACAAATCACTAGCATCTCTATACACCAATAACAGTCAAACTAAGAGTCAAATCAAAGACTCAATACCATTCACAATAGCTACAAAGAAAATGAAATACCTAGGAATACCTACTTAACCAAGGAGGTGAAAGATCTCTATAAAGAGAATTATGAAAACACTGAGGAAAGAAATTGCAGATGATACAAACAAATGGAAAAACATATCATGTTCGTGGATCAGTAGAATCAACATTGTTAAAATGTCCATACTACCCAAAGTGATTTACAGATTCAATGAAATATCCATCAAAATACCAACATCGTATGTCACAGATCTAAAAAAAATCATTCTATGCCTCATTTGGAACCAGAAAAGAGCCCAAATAGCCAATACAATCTTAAGCAAAAAGAACAAATCTGGAGGCATCACATTACCAGACTTCAAACTATATTACAAGGCTACAGTGACAAAAACAAAATGATATTGGCACAAAAATGGAGACACAGACAAATGGAACAGAATAGAGAACCCAGATATAAAACCATCCACATACAGCCAACTGATCTTTGACAAAGTGGACAACAATAAACACTGGGGAAAAGAAACCTATTCAATAAACAGTGCTGGGAAAATTGGATAGCCACATGCAGAAGAATGAAATAGGATCCATATCTCTCACCACTCACAAAAGTTAATTCAAGGTGGATAAAAGACTTAAATGTAAAGCATGAAACCATAAGAATTCTAGAAGATAATGTTGGAAAAAATAAATAAATGGGGCTTGATTAAATTACAAAGCTTCTGCACAGCTAAGGAAATAATCAACAGAGCAAATAGACAACCTTATAAAATGGGAGAAAATATTTGCAAGCTATACATCGAATAAAGGGCTAATAATCAGAATCTACAAAGAACTCAAGCAAATCAGCAAGAGAAAACAAACAACCTCATCAAAAAGACAAAAGACATCAACAAAATATTTTCAAAAGAACATAGACAAATAGCCAATAAACACATGAAAAAATGCTCATTGTCACTAATCATCAGGGAGATGCAAATTAAAACCACAATGAGATATCACCTTATCTCAATTAGAATGGCTTTTATTAAAAAGTCCAAAAACATCAGACATTGGCACGGATGCACAGAGAAAGGAATGCTTATAAAATGTTGGTGGGACTACAAATTAGTACAGCCTCTATGGAAAACAGTATGGAGATTCCTCAAAGAACCAAAAACAGATCCATCATTTGATCCAGCAATCCCATTACTGGATATTTACCCAAAGGAAAAGAAGGACAGTTTTTCAAAAAGACACCTGCACTCAAATGTTATCGCAGTATGATTCACCATTGCAAAAATGTGGAATCAATCCAAGTACCCATCAATTCACAAGTGGATTAACAAAATGTGGTGTCTATACATACAAAGGAATACTGCTCAGCCACGAAGAAGGATGAATTAATGCCTTTTGCAACAATTTGGATGGAACTAGAGACCATTATCCTAAGTGAAGTATCTAAAGAATGGAAAAACAAACATAACATGTACTCACTATAAAACTGGAACTAACCAATGAGCACACATGCACATAGAGGGAAGTAAAACTCAGCGGAAATCAAGCGGGGGGTAGGGGGAGGAGGAGATAGGCAAAAACCTACCTAACAGGTACAATGAACACTATCTGGGTGAAGGGCACACTTTTAACCATGATTCCAGTAACCCAAAACACATGTAACCCTATAATGTTTTGAAATTAAAAATAAACAATATTGGATCCTGAGCCTTACTGCAGACAATTAAATGAGAAATATCTGGGTAGATCCCAAGCATTAATATCTTTACTCACTCTCCGCATGCAATTCTAAGGTGCAATCATATCTGAGAAACATTGGCCTAAATCCCACCTTTCCTTAAAGATAGAGATCAGTTTTTCCTCCTTGATTTCCTCAACCAGAAAGAATACATGTTACTGATTGATTCTCAAAGGTCCTAGTGCTTCCACCAAAGAAACACTCAGGAAACCTCAGACCAAGTCCTCTTTCCCAGACACCCAATGAGGAGGACAACATAACAGGAGCATCAACACCCCGCAGCCCCGACACACACCTGGAAGGTTTCTTTCCTCTGTGTTGATAAAAGGCAAGGGCCAATCTGCCAGGTTTGGTGACGCTAGAAAACTTAAAAAGCCATGGTCAATGCAAACACAGTTCGACTCTTGGACTAATCCTACATTTTTGGCAGCCATCTGGCTTACTTCAAAGTACCTGTGTTCATAATTGGAGTCCAGTAGTTATCTGGACCCAAATGAGAAGTATGTTTCACTTCACAGGACTGGAATCTTTAGGAAGCAACAGACACTGACCTAGATTTCCTCCTGCTAGGCTTCCGTCTTTGGGGCATATTCCTGCCCAGTGCAGGTGCAGAGTCCCATCTAACAAGGCAAGCTGGCCCCTGAGCATCCCAGAACAGACATTCTTAGGCACTGACGACCGCTATCTGGCTGGGAGATGCGGTTCAGTCTTGATTAAAGTTGTCATTTATTTTCCTTTGTCTGAGTGAGCCCATCCAGCCAGCACTAATCCATTTGTCCAAAGGATTCTAACCTAATCGCCAGCACTTGCGGCCAAAGCCTCTAATACTCTGACCCACCTCTGTAATTGTCCTGACCAATATATCTGCCTCCTCTCACTGGCGGCTGGGGCCAGGCCAGGCTCCAAGCTCTACCTCACAATGAGATTAATCAAGAACATCAGAGTAGAGGAGATGCAGACTGGAAACTTTTTATACGCTAGGGGGAAAAAGCCAGACTCTGAGCAAAGACGACATCAGCTTCCAAATAATTGTTCCTCAGGGTGGGTGTGGGATGCTTTGTTCAGCAGACGGCACGTTCTCCAAGGCTCCACGGGTTGGGGGCGGGGGGGCTCCAAATATTACTCAGGACCTGCTGCTTCAGAGGAAACAAGAGCTTTCTCACCAATAGAAAAATCTAGTCCTCAGGCCCATTTGGGCACCCAATTTCAGAGTGGCACAGGCCTTCCTGAAAGGACTTTGGCATCATAAAATCTTGCCCCTGGATCTCAAGCTGTGTTTTCAGGAAGTGGTGACACTCGGTGCTGCTGTCCCTCAACTGCCTCCCAAACATGTTGGCCCTGAGCCTGACGGCTGAGATCAGACCACTTGGTCCCCTTCTGCCCCATATCTCCAAGGGTCATGATTTTAAATGTCACTTCAAGAACTCCTCTGGTCTCCACTGCTAATTAAGCTGGCTGTTCTCCCTTCTCCGTGGGGGCCAGTGTGCAGTGGCTGCAGACGGCAGCCTCCTCAGTGGCGTACATAACCTGTTGCTGGCGCAGGTTACCCCAAAGGACCTTGGAGACAGATCTTCCCGGTGGATGTTCATGTCTCTGACCTCAGGCCGTCCCCACCCTAGGCTCCAGACAGGCATGCGGGGGGCCTTTGGAGATCCCCAGGCCAGGTGGCCAGGGTGCACGTCAGCCAAGTTTGTCACATCCATCCCCACCAGCTGCAGAACAAGGAGCTTGTGATCCGAGCCCACAGGGGCCAGCTTCCAGTTCCCTGACTACCAGACAACCCTCATCTCCAAGAAAGGGGATTTGCCAGTTTAATGCAGATGAATTTGAAGATATGGCTGAGAAATAGCTCATCCCGATGGCCATGGGGTCAAATATGTCGCCAGTCGCAGCCCCTAGGCAAGGGGCAGGCCCCACTCTCATAAGCGCTTCTGCGGCGCTGCTCCTCCCTCCTCGGGCCCTCTGATGGATTCTACTCATCGTCACAAAAAGAGAACTCCTCTAGTCAGTTTTGCCCTCTCTGTCCTCATTTTGAACAAACTTGGAGGGCGAGCGGGAGTGCCTCCCCGAGCCTCTGCTCGCAGAGGGCCGCCCACCGACTCCGCAGCTCCAGGAGAGGCGGAGCTCAGCCCATAAAGCCCCCAACACTAGCCGCATTCCCGTCGCTCCTTCCGCCACGTTTGCTTAGCTGCTACCACAGGTGAGTTTTTACAACAGCAGGTACTAAACTGTACGCTTTAAGCCTAGGGTCCCCAACTCCCCGTCCGAGGACGGGACCTCAGAGCTCCGCCACACCCTCCCCCGGCTCCCCACCCACTCCACACCCCTGTCTGTGGAAAAATTGTCTTCCATGAAACTGGTCCCCGGTGCCAAAAAGGTTGAGGACCGCTGCTCTAAGGCGTGTGAAGTTGAGCAAGAAGGAGCCCACCTCGGGGAGCTTCTGCTCTAGCAGAGGGTGGGGAGAGTGACGCCTCCAAGGAGTCCTGGGCTTGGGTATCAACAGCCAGTGAGGTGATCTTCACGGCAGCGCTGATCTAAGATGAAATCCCACCGCCTCATGTAGATCAGCTACAAAAGGAGAAATTCCTCACCCTGATTCAGTCTCGGAATGAATTCAGAAGTGATTTTTTTTCACCCTTATCACGTACTGTCTCAGAGAGCAGCCCCTCACTGCCCCTCTTCCTGCCAGCTGCCCCTGGTCTTGTGTACTGTCCCCTCGGGTGACTGGTGTGGCTTTTTGTGTGGCTGTCCTCCCCAGGGTCAGGGTGCTTTCCTTCTTTAAGAGGAGGGCAAGCTTAGGAGCTCCACATAAGAGTGTGTTCCCGCAGGGGAGAGCTCCTCCCATAGTGTGCTGCCTAAGGCAGAGTGAGGCAAAACCCAAATAAACTGGGAGACTTAGCACCCTTCTCCCCGCCCTCAAAATGTTTTACTTGGAATAAAGGTTAATTAAAGGCAAAAAAGCAGAAGACGTTCTTACATAAACTTTCCAGCAAAGTGCCCAACTCTCCTTTTAACCTTGCCCATGGAAATTCAGTCAAGGAGAGACCATCTTCCACTACCACACGACCTGCATTCTGTCCTCTTGCATACTCTCCATTTTTAATCTGAATCTCTTTTCTAGGAGAAGGTTTTGCTTGGACATCCTCCAATCCTGCATCAGCGTCGGCCTGTTTCAGTGCATCTTCCTTTCCTCAATCAGCCTATGTGGGCAGCTCTTGAACCAGGGTTCTTGACCTTGGCTGCACATTAGAGCTCTAAGTACTGCTCCCTGGGTCCCACCCCCAGGACTCTGATCCAATTGGCTTGGTTTGGGCCTGGGTATTCCACGTTTAAAGATTCCAGGTGATTCTAATGTACAGGGAGGCTGAGAACCACTGGTAAAGGGCTGTGACTATGGTTTCCTCTTGCCACACTTTCTCTTCCTCTTTGTGTTCCATGTGCTTTTTAATCATTTTTGCACATGATTATAAAGAAAGAACTGAAGCCAGGGCAATACTTTTGTTCTAGAAGTTAAACATTACAGCGTCAAAAGATTTAACTCCCTGGTTTTAGGCCAGTGCTCAGGGACCTCTGGTTCCTGACCCAAATTTTAACCTCAGTGTCACCAGATTCCAGGAGAAGTAGTGCCCATATTTCTGCTTATAGTTGTGAAAACACAAGCACACCTTTGTATCCTAAAAACTCACACTATGAGGCTGTTGCTCCATATAAGTCTTAGGCATGTGTGGCACCCTGGGGGTGTCTTTTTCCATTTCGTTTTGTCTCTACTTCCTTTTGCCCCTCAGTTCTTCTACCTTAAAAAACAACTTTGAGTGTATTATAAAATAGAACTAAAATACATTGCCTTTTCATATTTACTTGATACAATTTTTGATCCTCATTCTTATTTTTTTAAAGATACATTTCTCCCTGAAAGGAAAATAAATGAATTGCTACTTAACTTAGGTGGCTTGCCTCCAGTTTGGAAAGGCAGGACACAGTAGAGAGAGCACTGTACTAGGAGTCGCCAAAAGACTGGAGTTCCATCCCAATCATTCACTAGTAATGTGCCCTGAGATGCAAGCTACCGTTCCTCCCTCCCTTCTCTCAGTTATAAAGTGGAGGATGACCACTTCACAGCCCATATTCACAGCCCATATCCAGGGGTTCTTATGAGAAAATAAGCCAGCATTTGTGAATATTGTTTGAGAAAGAAAAGGGAAGCTATGTTTCCTTTCAATGGGGTAGACTGTGAATTTGAATCTTTCTGTAAAAGATATTTTTCTGTGCTCATCCCCTAAGCTATCATTTTGATTTTTTTGAAAACCTTGTTTGCATTCATGTGATCAGAGATCTTGCTGGTCTATAGGAGGCTTTTCTTTTTCTGGAAAGGTTGTTCTCTGGTCCGTCTGCGGCTTTCTGGAAGTTCAATTTCAGCAGGAAGCCCTGGTGAGGTTCCATCTTGACATCTGCAAATCACATCCACAGGGAAAATGTGACTCACCCGAGTTACTGTGTTAAGGTTTCATGGATATTATTCAGGGAGTAGGTGTTGTCATTGGGCCAAGTCACTTGAAATCATCATGACATCAGCCCTGTCACTGAAAAACTGACTATGCACCCACAAGAAAAAGGAAGAAGGGTGGGTGATGGGGCACAAGGTTACTCTGAGAAAGGCCACTTTTCTAGCCCTCCTGAAGTACGGAGGTAATGCAGTCAAGTAACAAGGCAGAGTGCCTGGCGTGCGGTGGGAGAGCAGTGAAGGGTCATCCACCAGCTGCAGTGCTTTTGCGAATAACCCTACACAAAATACACCAGCTAAGATGACTCAAGTCCCTGTGGAATGAGGGACACGAACAGACCACAGTGTGAGCAGCATGGGTAGTAAGTACATGAAATACTCACTGCCCACTCTCTTTCTTGGCCCTATCTCACACCACTAATTGCTCATTGCACAGATTGCAGATGACCCTGGATGCAACTCCACAATCCCTCACGACCTGGTTTAAACAGCTGCCACCTATCAATCCGAGATGCCAATTGCTATGTAACTGTCGAACATTCCCAACGTGAAGGTTTCAGTAACCTAATCAATGCACGCTTGGCACTTGGTCAGACACTCAAGCCACATGATTATAGTTGGCATATTCCTCCTCCTCATCGTCATAGTCAGTGTCATCATTGTACATGTCAGCATAAAGCAAATTCGAGCTATTTTCATCAAAAGGCACTTTAGTTTTGATGTAGGACTGCACCAGGTTGTGGGGCCCTCATTCCATGTTTTGGGTCACCCACCCAGAACTTCAGTCTCAGTGGCTAACCCTGTTTCCTAATGATTTTGGCACAATCTTTTGCTTTATTTTCCCTCCACTTCCAATCATAAATGAACATATTTCAAAAAAAGGAAAAGAAGCCATGTGCATTGCCCCTTTTAGTATAGGTTTTCTCTCACTTATTAGAGTAGGGTGATCCCCCAAATCCAGTTCAGAATCACAATGAATTACTGACTCCATGAGAATGGACTGCTGACATTGAGGTGGATTCCAGGGGAAAACATCTGGCAGGAAGAAGTCCTACAATAAATCGCAAAGGAACTCAGCCAAAGAGAAAAGTTAAAGGGACGCTCAAGGTGGAACATGTTCAATAGTGAAAGGAGCTCATTATCTTTTGATTTCTCCTTCTCCTCTTTGTCCAGTAGCTTAGAAAGGAGCACTTACCCAGGTCCACGGAGCCTCCTCCTCTTGGCTTGGTGGCCTCAGTCCTGGGAGGCTGGGCTGCTCCAGCGTCAGCAGCTAAGTGTGCAGATGAGGGCTCCTGAGGGGCTCTCTGGCCCTCGAGAAAGCAGGGGACCCGGTGCTACCTCCTGCAGTGCTGACCTCTTCTAAGGCAGCTTAGCAGGCCCTAGATGATGCAGCCATCGAAGCTAGGGGGCCAGACACGTGGAAGAAGATTGGTGGGCATCCATCTCCGTGGCGGCCTGATAAAGACATCTCAGCCTCGACTCATGCCAAGGCTTCTCCCCTGAACAAGTCAGAAGAGAGTATGTTGTTATGGTGGAGGTGGAAGGAGACAGAGGCAAGGTAAAACTTCAAATAAACAGAATGAATAGAATAAAGATCCTAAGTTTGAATAGTATAATAATAATAAATAAATAAAATAAAAATCCTGAATTTGATTGTAAATCACCACTTCTAATTATCCCCTGAATTCAGTGCTAGAGAGAAATAATGGAGCCAGTCAAGTTAGAGAAACCCAAGAGGCTTTGCTCCATCAGTAAACACAGGCTGCGGTTTGCAAATGAGTGAACTCCCAGGGAGCGCTCTGTGTGTCTCCCACCGGATGGCCAAGATAACCTGGAGCTGACCCACCAGGAGTGCCAACTCCGTGTGCTGTCAGGATGTGCGCAGAGCAGGCAGTTTGGTCCAACACAAAACATAAGGTTATGAAGGAACCTTATAAGACTCAAATTCAGATGCACCTTTTAGCTCCTGGTCTTGGCAACCACCATGGCCAGCAAAGATTCCCAGGACAGGGAGCCTCTACAGCCAGAAATATCAGAGAGGCCAGACATTATCCCGATTTCAAGAGTAGTGTGAGAAGATTGACCAAGAAGCAGGTTGTGAGTAGACACCCACCTATCAAGTTCGTTCCCCTGGCTATCTGAGAGATGGCCATGAGCGGGGGGCTTGAATGCCCTGAGTTTGCTATCAAGAGCTGCCCACGTGGGGGTGTTGAACTCAGACACTGAAATCCTAGGTCAAAAGGCAACAGGACCTCCCAAGCCAGCTTCGGCAGGCTCTGTGTTCTAGATGTCGTGGAAAGCAAGGCTGGGGGTGCGAGAAGAAAGGAACTAAAATGACCTGTCTTGTGACCTGGCCGAGATCCCCACGTAGATTTACATTTCAGATGCAGGCAAGGTGGACACAGAGTACGGACGGGAGGGACAAAGCTGATGAGAAGGGGTGGAAATGCCTGACATCTCCTCACTCCCGAGCGAAGGGACTTTGGCTCTATAATTAGTTCCACTTCCCTGAGGAGGAACAGTAACACATCCTGACACAGCCTGGGCCCTACAATCACACTGTACCGCAGGCAGCACTGGCGGCCTCTGCCTCCTCTGGCTCCTCAGGAACGCTATAGCGCCCCCAGTAATGAACACTGTTGTAGAGAAACCTCCCACCCAAAGGTTAGGGAAATAGTATTTCCAAATAGTAAGGAAATGTTTGTCTCCCTGACCAGGATTGCACACTAATCTGAACAGACTTTCTAATTCTGCTGCTCTTTGATGTCACTTCCTAAAGGAAGCCTTCCCGCAATCTCACCTCGGCCTTCCTGTCACCTTCCCACTGCAGCGGTGCCTTTCCCTGGCACTCTGGTTGTGCATCTGCCCATTAGGCTGTGAGATTGCTGAGGAGGAAGCCTCACCTTGCTCCCAACATGTCCCCGGGGTCTAGCTCGGGGCCAGGCCCATGCCTTGTTCAGTAAATGTTTCTGGAAAGGAAAAGGGGAATAGAAGGACCAATTTGTCCACATTTACCTGGGACTTTCCTGGCTTCAGCACTGCAAGGCCCAAGTCCTGGGAAACCCCCCAGACTTGGGCAAACTGAGACAACTGGTTACCCTGGTCAGAAGGCGGGAGGGGGAGACACGAAAGAGGGAGGAAGGAGCCAATTCAATTAGGCCAAGTGGGCCTGAGGCAGAACACTCGTGTGCTCCGAGGAGCTTGTGGCTGAGTAGAGGTGAGCTCCTGGGGACAGTGAGGAGATTCAGGAGCTCATCCCCATGAATAAGCAAAGGGAAGTGGCTCAGACCTTACCCTGACATAATTGAATCCTGACTATAGAATTATTATATTCACTTGGGAAACATCTGTTGAGAACCTGCCCTTTGTCAGGTCTGTGCTAGATACTGAGAGTACAGAAGAACAAGAACAGGTCTTGCTTTCCTGGGGTCCAAAGGAAGCAGGATGTGCTGAGGAAATGTCCCCTGTGCTTCCTGTTTCATGCATGTGGGGGAGTAAAACTCTGCACACACAGTGATGTGCAAAAATGTACTGGGCAGTGTGTCTGCCAGGTGGTGCTTGCTGTCTGCCTGAGGAGTCCTAGGGGACAAAGTGTCACAGCCTCTACCGTAGGCCTTCGCCCTGAATCCCATGTCTGTGGAACCCATGGTGGAAGAGGGTGTTGGTTTGTTTGTTTTTAACAACACGTAGGCCTTCCAGTGGGCTGTTGAAAGGATCACCAGGCCCCTGGCTTAAATTAGACTTGACATCATGGCCCAGCAGACGAGGGATGCCGGGGCCCCGCCCCAGCAGGAGGCCAGGGGAGAGGAAGGACGGGAGGTTTCCGCTGAGCTCAGGGCAGATGGAGCTAAGCCTCCAGATACTATCCCTGCCCGCTCCTGCCAGGCCCTCTGTTTCAAATGGCCCAAGGGCCAGCGGCCAGGCCGCTGTCTCCTAGCCCAGAGACATGGCACAGCCAGGGCTGCACGGCAGGACACAGCACTAGTGCCCCGCCTCGGTTTCGCTTTACTCCTGATTTGCCATTCTCAGCAACAGGCCCTGGCCCAACAAGAACTGTTTTCATGACTTTCTATTATGTTATGGCTGGCAGAATAGAGACTCCACTGCTGAGTGGAAATGACCATCTATCTCTTGGCTGGTTTCTACTCTATCCTTAGGTTCAGCTTCCATAGATCTGATGCTGTGTCTGTCTCTTAATAACTGCTTTCTCTGCTAAACTCTCACCCCAGCCCTACCCACTATAGTACATTGAGAAAATGTATTGTCATCACAAAGAGAAACATCCTCTTTCTGAGTTGTTTCAAAACTCCAAAATGTTGTAGAAGGCACTTTGTTTTGCAGATCAGAGGGAAATAGACATGAATGAAGTCTTCTCAGAATTAAGATTAAATCACCAAGGCTATAAATGAAGTCTCTCGCTCTCTTCTGACCTGTTTACAGAATATCTCTTCCCACTTTTTCCCTGGCCATGAGCTGCGGGTATAACAGTAGAACAGGACTTGTTTTCTGCCTTTGGAGAGTTCTCACGGAATCAGAGCAGATTACTCTCAGAGGGCACAGGCTGGAGCTCAGCGTCTAGCAAGCGGACTCGGAGGTGAAGGCCTCCCTCCACCACCTGCCACTGTGTCCCACAGTAACAGTTACGCTCAGCACAGAGGGAAGTACCTGAGGGGAGCCAGGAAGGCGTCATCAGGAAGGTGTCACAGAGGAGATGATACCGACTCGAGATCTGGGGAATGAATAGGAGTGTACTATGCAGTTAAACTTTCACAAAAATTCACAGCAATCCATGATTAAGATAAGTCAAAAACATGAAAAAGCAGGTTTATTTCAGGGATTTAATTTTTAGGATAAACAGAGGGATTCAGCATGTATTTCAGCCAGGCCAGGATACCTCCTTCCACTGTGTACTTGGCATTTACATCCAGACTCCTGCCCTTTGAGACGTGGTAAGATCCCACGTTCCCCATCTGTAATGGAGATAAGAATGTGAACTAACATTTTGTGGAAAGCTTTTCTAAATTAATGGTTAAGACAAAAAAGATTTTGGCTCCGTTCACAGTTAACTAGAAACTTCCATTAACCAAAATGCCCCATTCCCCAGCCAGCTGGCTAATTGAGGTTTTGCCGCCTGTGTCTTCTTGCTTTGCTTCCTTCTTTCCGGTTGCTCCCAGGCCCTCCTCTGACTCTGGCTTCCCGTGCTCCTGTCTCTGCAGCCGCATTTTCTCTTCGCTCCTCTCCCGCCCTCTCAGCTGTCAGTGCTTGACTCAGCCCGTGCTCTGTGGGAACCAGCGGGGAGCCCGTCAGTGAGTTGGGCTCCAAGGAGACTCACTGTGGGTCACCCTGCGCTGGATGGGGTACACCTGCTGCCCCCAGCTGACCACTCTCACCAAAGCTATTTTTGTGGGTGAGGCTATAATCTAGACTCCAGACAGAGCAGAGTATAAAAAGCAAGGTACATGGGGCAGATGGTCAGAGAGATTTATGTTTCTCAGGGAGGAGATTGGAACTTTGACAAGACACAGCTGGCTGAGGGAGTGAGCTGGAAGATTCAGCCCTGGGGTGAGGAAGAAGAGGAGGAGGGGGCCTTTAAAAAGCAGGTGGCTTCACTGTTGCTATAAATGAAAATGGTACGTTTTCACTGAGCACTGATTACGAAAATGGTCTTTTATTAGGCAGCTGTACCAACCCATAGGACAGCCCTAGAGGCTCTAGCTGGGGAACTTTCCCTGCAGTTCATAAACACGGTTGACTGCACCTCGTTGCAGCACTGGGAGTGTTTGTTATTTCTTTCTGCTCAAGGACTCTGCACAGGCCAGGAATGAGCAGCGTGTGGGGGTAGAAGGACAGAGACAGACCAGGGCTTTACCTCCAATGCTGCCAGGTTTAATTATCCTTGCCATTTATGTGTTTATCTAAGAGTCATTCATCTTCCTTTTGAGGGGACTGAAAAAGGGAGCCTGGTCTTCTGCCTGGGGAGGTCAGGGGGGAGGGAGAAAGGTGCTGGGATGAGGCATAACTTGCAAAGACACCAGCGGTCTCCTTTCCATAAGGCAGAGCTGAATGTAATTGGTCTCTCTTCTCTTTAATTAACTGAAAAATCCCTTCTGAAATGGCAGGATGAAGTGGGCAGAAGACCGAAGAGCACTTCACACCTGAGTAATCACCTGCCTTCAAGCCACCTTGCTTTTAGAAAGCTGAACTCTGCATCTCATGGTAGGTTAGAGCAGTCCACTCAGCCAACATCCCTGGAAACATGGCGGCCTGAGTGGTTGAGAAGAAATCACAGAGTGAGTCAAACCTTACTGGCCAGGTCCCCACGCTAAGCCAGGGGGTCCACTTTCACTTCCCAAGAAGGGGTAAAGAATAACAGCTAATACTTACTGAATACATACTATGTGCCAGGCACAGTGTTAAATGTTTTATATTCATTAACTCATATAGTTCTAACAACTCCAGGAAGTAGTTGTTATTTTCAGATGAAGTCACCAAGACTTGCTCACAGAGACTCAGCTGTGCCAGGATTCAAACCCAGGTCGGTGGGAAGCCTGATGTTCTTAACTCCCACCCCACACTGCCTCCCTTCGTACTGCACTGCTCCCTTCCAAATACGCCCTGCTCCTCCCACTCTCATTTTATCCACTCATCCATCTTTCCAGACTTTCCCACAGACTTGTGACATTGCAGTACTGCTCTTGCTGCAAATGTCAGATTTCCTTGGTCAGATTTGCTTAGTGTGGGACTTTCTGCTAAGATATGTTAGAGATGTTACTACTGTGAAAAATGCAGGCAGAAGTTCTCTGCCATCTATCTCCCATGCAATGACAAGGAATGCTTAATGGCTACCTGGTGGAACCGCCTATTTTAGAAACTCAAGAGGACCAGGAGCCAATAAAAGGAGCCAAGACCCCCCCATCTAATAGGAGCCCCTCCAAGAGAGAGCAGTATCGAGAAGCACATCATTCAAGAAGGATCCTATGAAACGAAGGCCTTTCTCAATCATGAATTATGTGACTCCATTTCAGCCAAGTGAGGAAAATTGATTTCTCAACATAGGAGGATAGTTTTGACAGTGGCCTTGGAAAAAAGAACTGGATCTTGGATACTCAATCAAATAAATCAACTTGAAGACCTAACTGGATTCCCTAAGCAAGGAGCATGCATCTTCTAAAACTTCCCTTCTCCCCTCTCCTTGGGAGCGTAGGCCAACAACAACCCAGATGTTCCAGAAGCAGAACTCATAGGCACCTTGCGGTATATCCATTCCCAGGGAGAGTGAAAGGTGAGCACATTCGCTCCCCAGATGGCTGGTTCTGGCTGCTTACCAAGCCCTTTCCTGATTGCCCGGCCTTGGCTTGGAGAACGAGGGTGGAGGCTGCTGCTCTGAGAAATCCATTTGCCCTTTGGTTGCAAAACATCTCCAAATGATTGATAACCCAGTCTCAGGGAAGAAGGAAATGTCACTAGCTCCTGAAATATAACCACCTTGAGGAGAAAATATTTCACACTTTCAGGAAGCCCCAAGTCACAGGGACATTAATTAGAACAGGAATGAAAGAGGATCAGATTCAGTTGCAGTTGTAGGGACTCAAGGCAGGCTGACAAAGGAGCCAGCGTCCCATGTTAACAAGATGAGAAATTTACTCACAGTAAACAGTGGCCTTTGTTCTCTCCACTGGCTACATGCCCCTAACACTGATCCAGGGGCCAGACCTCTTTCTCAGCAGATGGCACCCACCAGCCTTAGGACATGGTGGACGCCCCCCAGTCTGCAGTTGCAAATATTGCAGACCATGTTGACTGGGGCACATTCTGGCTCGGACAGAGCCCAGTTCAGAGTCATCCTCTCTTGAGGAAGCCACCAGCCTTGGCCAGGCCAGATCAACAATTTTGTGCCCCCATTTTGTGACTTTTGACCACAATTTCACCTCTCTGGGCCTTTGATTCTTCTTGTATAAGAGGCAGGGATCACACTAGGCATGTGTTTTCAAACTTTTATTAGCAGTGGAACCCATTTTGTAGACTAAATACAACAAGGCACCCAATAACACAGAAAACAAATACAAGGGGAGCTTCTTCAAGGTCAGTATGACATAATGGTAAGGAGTTTTAGAATTCAAATTCCATGTCTGGTGCTTACCAGATGCGTGACTTTGGACAAGTTACTTATCCTCTGAGCCTTAGCTTTCTCATCCACAAAATAAGGATTATAATAATACCCACATCACAGAGCTAGGTAAGGATTAATGAGATAGTACATGCATGGCACTTAGCACAGAAGGGTTTGATGAACATGTGCTATTCTGGTTCACTATTGTCAGGTTGCAGCAGAGGTGGGGGCCTTGAGTCTCATACCCTCTGTCCTTCCTCATTCTTACTCCACCCCTTCTATAGTGCTAAAGAATTCTTGGGAGATCTCAGGGCCCAGCTTGAAAACCACTGGGTAGATGAGTATTTCCTAGACTCTCCTGAGGTCAGGGTCCCAGGAAGAGCTTGTTACATATCTAGATAACCAAGCATCAGCAGGTGTGGTTCAGGCCCCAGGGCGTTGTGCTTAACAGGCTCACCAGGTGTTTTTTATCTTCAGGCACTTTGAGGAGACACTGGAAGATGATCCTGAAAGCCCCTTCAGATCTGATACACCTGGATTTCATCTCTTCTCTGCCTCAGCCAGGGGCAGGACCCATCCAGCAACCCCTATGGCCTCAAGGCCACCAGACCGGCTGGTGAGGAAGTGGCCTATGCCCACCTCTGAGGCGCCTGCCCAGCCTGCTGAAACAGCTCGGGCCTGCCCTCTCCCTGACCCCCTGGACTCTGGATCCTGGCCTCTCACTCTGTCCTTTCAGCCTCAGCTGACATTCCTGGCCCTCAGCAAGTGCTTGCCCAGAATAAGGTCTTCACCTCCCCCTGGCCCGCCCTGTGCTGTTTTTGCCAGCATCCTGCTGGGACAATTTCACGGGAAGATGGCATCAGTACGTTAGAGTAAGAAATCTAAAGTGATGCTATTTTCTGCCTAATCTGTTTTCTCCCCACGGGTCAATTGGGCTGCACTTTTATTTTGAAATAAAAGAACTTAGGAATAAATGAGCAAACACCTTATTATTGAAAACAATCTCTACAGAAAATCCCATTGAGCAGCTCCAAGGTCAAAACTATCTATTCTGCCTCATGCACAAAACAGCCGGCAGGCAGGATGGGAAATCATAGAATCATAAAAAGTTTGGGCAAAAGATACCATCTTTTTTTCAATCGAATGTAAAAATAAGAGTTCTCCCTGCAACCCAAATCTTTAAACTAAGAACATTTGTGTATTTAACAGAAACAATGATGGAGTGGAGTCGGCCAAGGTGGTCAGGAAAAAGCAACAGCAGCCCCAAGACTCATTCTTGGCTCTTTCCTTCTCTTTGATCCCAGATTTTCATTTTTCAAAAAGTGCCATCTGTTCTTCCCATAACTTTTATGTTGAAGAAAAATCATTTTTGATTTTTGAAATTGTGTGTTTTCTTTTTCTCTCCCCCAGCCTGATCCCTCTGTCTGCACAGATGAGGGAGGGATTCAAAGGTGAGTTTCTATTAATACATCTGTGTGACTAACTCCCACCAGGAAAGGATGAGCCCTGTGATGCCAGGCTATTAAGCAGAATTACAGGTAAGAGATGCCATGGGACTTGCTTTAGGTTGCCAAGAGACCTTTCTGTGCAGATGAAAATTCTCTCCATCTCTGCAGTGTAAATTCAGTAGCCACTAGCCATGTGTGGGTTACTCAGCCCTTGAAATGCGGCTAGTGCGACTGAAGAACTACCTTTTACAAATGTATTTCATTTTAATTAATTTAAATCTAAATTTAAATTCAAATAACCAAATATTACATATGTAACACAGCTTAGCTGTGCGTTGCGCAGGCGCTGGGGGACATTCGGGGCGGTGAGCAGAGCTGGGCTTCTGTGGCAGCAGGCTCTGACTCCCTCCCTCCTCTCTCGGTCCTCTTTTTGTCTGGGGTCCTTCCACAAACCATCACCAAATCCCCAAATATCTCATGAAGCAGTTTCATCCAGCATATGGCCACAAAGCTTTTTTTTTTTTTCCCCCTTAATGATTGTAGCTTCCATCTACTGTTGTTGTTATGTGGGCTCTCCTGATATAACTACACTCTTCAAGTCTTCCAGCATAAAAAATTAGTTTCATCTAAGATGCTAACTCCAATCCAAACCATGAAGCATTTTGTTGAGAAGAAACATGATATCAAGTTTCAGCTCAGATAGAAGGAGTGCTACCATCCATTAGCAATGTCTGCCGTGGCTGCGAGCATAGGGGAAACGGTGGCATTAGTCCTTGTATTTACCAGCCCCACTGCCAATGGTTATAGCTTTGCCTCGGAAACCAGTGAGCTAATTCACTTCACTTATCCAGTGTATCCTGTACAAGCACTGCTGGGCCTGTACACACGACCTCTTGGATTTTTCCCCTGGTGCCTGCCTACCTTATCCAATCTACCACCATACCCCCACCCCCAATATCTGTAACATTTTAAAATCTCCTGACAAGACACCACTAAAATATATAAGTAATTCATATAAAGTCTAATCTTTTGTTAAGGCAAAAGAAACTAGGCCAATGAGATTGAGGGAAAAGGAAATCAGCCTTCCCCAAGTTTGCCACTCTGTGCTGCAAAAACATAAAGAAATCCCCACTGCTTCTCTCCAACTCAGTATTGTACAGGACTTTACGCTTTTAAAAAATGCTCGATCATCAGTGATCTCATTTGATACTCATAACTGACAGGGGATCAGTATCATTTCATAGATAAAGAAATGGAGGCTCAGGGTAGACAAATATCCCTTGCTCATGGTCATGGGGTTAATTTTATGTGTAGATTCTGCAATTATACAGGCAGTAGGAAAAATATAAAGACAAAATAAAAGGCAAAAAAAAAATTCTGTGCATGGAGCAGGATTCCCTGGCTGAAGATAAGGTGGGATCCAGCATTAGGGATCATGTCTGACTCAGTGGTAGGAGACCCTGCCAAGAGATGACCTGCATGAGGGTCATTTTTTTAAAAAAAAGAAAGGGGAGAAGGCACATATCCATCTGGGAGGAGAGCATGGTGTCCATGTCACATGTCAGCCCTGGAGCCAACTCCATGGTTCTGTGTCCAAGACTTATGGAGAGAGGGGCTCTAGGAAGAAACCTGGGAAAGGGCTCAGCATGCTGTTTCTGAGTACAGGTAATGAAGGGTATCCAGAGTGCAGGAAGTGGGTGTTCTCCCCAGCTCTGTATGGAGCACACCAGAGCCCTAGCCAGGTAAGGACTCCCTGGGACAAAGTATGGCTGTGCAGCTCCAGGCTTTGCTGCTTGGCACTAGTAGCAGTGTCCTTAAGGTAAGAAGACTAATCAGGGTCTGCCATGAGGAGTGAGCACATGAAAAGATGCTACTCCTTTGCCTCCTTCTCCATAAGTCTATTGGAGGGCTTTGGAAGGGGATGTAGCCTGCCCTTAGATCCCATTTGCCACTGACACGGGACCCAGCAGTAATGGTGACACATAGGCCTCACATGGGTTCACAAACAGTAGATGTCAAAGGAAGGCTAGAGGAGAACATAAGGATTTAGGTGAGATGGTTTGAGATGCTGCAGACACTCCCTGAGATAACAGGATGAGGCTTGAAAGTGCATTTGGGACTCAATGTCCTGCCTTAGTTGGGGTAGAGGCAGTAAAACTTGGGTTATTACTAGTCATCTGACTTATCTGTTACCAACAGGCTGGTGAGGCTTGGAGAAACTGGGTTACACAGTGGTATGGTCTGAATGTTTTGTCCCATCAAAATTCCTGTGTTGAAACCTGACTTCCATGGTGATAGCATAAAGAGGGGGGGCCTTTGAGAGTCTCAGGAACCCTCAAGAATGGGATTAGTGCCCTTAGAAAAGAGGATTGAGGGAGATTCCTTGCCCCTTTCACCATGTAAGAACTCAGAAAGAAGGTGCCATCTCTGAAGCAGAGAGTGAGCCCTCAGCAGACACCAAATCTGTTGGCACCTTGATCCTGGACTTCTCAGCTTCCAGGACTGTGAGCAATAAATTTCTGTTGTTTATAAATTATTCGGTCTAAAGTATTTTGCTATAGCAGCCCGAATGGATTAAGATACACCATGATAAACAGAAAAATGAAAGTCTAAAGTTAATTTTAGAATGCCATCCAAGGTCTTATCAGAGGATCCCATCTGCTGCTGCTTGGGCTGTGTAATCAGACCTGAAGCATGGTCTGAGGCAGAAGAAAGCAAGTGAGGAAGTAGGGACAAAGCACAGAACTTTTGCAAAATGCCCACTTGCTTGCAGAAATAATATCTTCTCAAAGAAAAACAGAAACAAACAAACAAACCTGGGTGTCTTAGTAGTGAGTCAAAGTGAGACCCTAGAGGAAAAAGCATCCACAAGGTCTGCTGTCTGGCTATCTGAGGGATGAAAAGTAGGTCACAGCAATGAACACCAGCCTGGATTCGGCCTTGTGACCCTCTGGTGCCCAGCTGAGGCCAGGAAGTCTGTCCTCATTGCTTCCAGGGAAGCTTGCCAGGCTCCAAACCCAGGATACTCAACAAATACTTTTTAGCTGATTACCTAATTTTAAATTTTCACGCATTTACATTTTTCAAGGAAATTTGGCAAAGGGAACCAAGTAACTATTTTTGATTTCTCTTTAGGTTACACTTTATTCTGCACAATTTTGAGCCAATACAGTAAGAATATATAATACATATGGGGTTAGTTTTAGCAACTTTACAGAAGATGAACATCCTGCCACTGGTATTCATGTTCTGATGCAGAAGACATGAAAAGGAGGTGTTAGTGAGCGGTTTGCAGTTCTAGACATTTTACCCTCAATCCATATTTGATTTTCTCTCCACCCATTTCCATGGTGGGATCTAGGGCAGTTTCTCCTGACTCATGGCTTCAGCAGCTCTGGAAAATTCCTTTCCTTCTGGGCCTCGGTGAATGCAGGAGAAGGAGAACTACTGTCCCAGTTGGACCAAGACATGAGCCTCTGGGGATGATGTCTAGGACAAGAATGGAAAGAGGAGCTCTTGATTTGCTGCCACTTGATTCTTCACCCAAATAAATGGCCCCCTTTGAGGCGGAGGCAGCTCCCAAGAGAAGCAGGAGCAGCCCAGGAACTGCACCCCTGGAACTCACTGCCTTCCCTGTGTCCTTAGCTTTTGACCCAACTCTCTAAATTTAAAAACTCTTCACTTTCATTTTATCCTATATATTTTTTCCTTTTATTTTATGGTGTTTACAATTCTTATGTTATTGTTAGCTTCACTTACTAACATGTTTTTAACTTTCGCCTCAGTAGCTCTTGGTTTTTATTTTAATCATGTATAGCTTTATTTTTAGGTTTTTAATCTCTACTGGAGTCCGGCCATTTATCTTATTTTAAATCTCATCTAGTTATATCTTGTCTTTTTAAAAAAGACTCTTCACATTCTTTTACTGGAATTTTAACTTTTCTTTCAACTTCCTCAATATAAACATTTCTGAAATTTTAATTTTCGAACTTGAGGACTTTTATTTCTCTCATTTTAAAAACCAACTTATTTTGTTTATTTTTTTTCTTCCTGTATTTATATTGAAATTTTAAACAAAGTTCCCTTATTTAAATGTCTTTTCTTGTTTAAAATGTGTAGCCTTAAGCCCATATTAACCTTTAGGTCTTCTTTTATTACAGGACCTAAATCTTCTTTATTGCCTTTCGGTTCTTCTTTTATTTATTTATTTTATTTTCGATGATTTGTTTTTTCAGATGGTCAGCAGAAGATGTAGTTCTGGCCGTGTTAATAATAGGGAAGCCCCAACACAGACAGGTTGAAGGTCATTTTCCCTCCAGCTGCTCCTGCAGGTTCCTAACAGAGAGGCTGACCCAGTGGAGGCTGGTTTGACAAAGATTCTCTCCCCACCTGGCTGAAGGGAACTTTGGGTTAATCTCCACCCTGCCCCAGGCAGTAAATCTCATTGTACACAGGGAACCTTAGGAAAAATAAGCTATGGGCCTTCCTCCTGCCTCTCCTGTGAAGAACTAGGGGTCATGGGATTGTGTCTGATTCTTAACTTCCTCAATCTTCTTTGCTCTGCCAGAGTTGAATAAAATGAATGCCTGTATCAACTCACAGATCCTTACTGGGCTGATGAGATGCTGGTTCTGGGAAAATTCCCTCCAAATCTCCTTTGAGTCCCTTTGGAGGAAGCCCCAGGGGAGACCGTCTTCCTCCTGAGGGGATCTGCCCCACTGCTGCATCATCAAACACTCTGGACTCAGCCCTGTTTTGGGAAACAGTATCTTCCTTAGACCCAGAGGCTGTAGAGACTGGCCATTCAAACTGCCCTTCTCTCTTGTCTAAATCCTCTGTCCTTGGTAGTGGCCGTTGGGGATTCTCCTCTGGCTCTTTTTCCAGTGAGCTCGATTGTAGTAGAGTTTACCTGGTTCAGAAATCCTATGAGCCCCCTTAATTCTAGAAATTGTTTAAACTGTCCATAACTTGAAGTTGTTTAGCTCACTAGGTTTGGTGAACCATCTAAAACCAGGAAAAGCCTAACCAAACTCTACTCTCAAAAACTTGAGCTAAAGTCCTCAAGTATCTGAGAAATTAAGAGAATATGTACCCCAGTAAGAAAGCAGGTAAAGAATCGGATAATTTGGATATAAAGTGCTTTTAGCCCCTGGGATTCTCTACTTAACCTGGGTAGAAGTCATCCTGCTGAGAAATGTCCACAGGACCCATTTTGTTTGGGGATGTTATTCTCTGGGGAGCCAAGAGCTGAAAAAAAAATATATAGATAGATAGATAGATATACACACATATTTTTTTTGGTAAACATATCAGGTTTGCGTTTGCCATGGTCCAATCTGCTTCTGCCCATGGCTCTGAGGAGCAAGCCATGGTGCTCCTCCCCAGAAGAGTCCCCTACCTACACCTGAGGAGCGAGCAGATGGGCTGGGATGGGGATGGGATCAACAGAACTGGTGCTATAAACAGCTCTCGAGAGAAATGAAATCTTGTCTTTCCTAAAGCACTTAGTGCTGCCCTTCCCATGGCAGCTGCTCGTTAGGACGTGTTGTGTGGCACCGTCAAACCCAGCCTGCCCTGTCCCTTGCTGCCTCTGGAGGGTGAGTCGAGACGAAGACACAGCGCAGCACCCACATCAGTGATGCTCCTCGGCCTCCATGGGAAGCTCAAGGTTCTTCCAATCCTGAGCACTGGGGTAGGGAGAGAGACAAGGGGTGCAGGGAGGGACCAAAGCAGTATGCTCCAGACAAGTGCTCTGCCTGCCACTCTCTGGGCAGCGCTTTCCCCACAGTGCCTCCTTGCCCCAGCAAGCCAAGGGAGGACAGAGGGGAGGCTGTGTGTGCATCTGTGCCTGCCTTGGCTGTGAGACGTATAGGACTGTCTCCCGCATCAGTCAGCCTAACCCATCAGAGTGCCCAGCAGTACTATGTCCTATGTTGGGTTTGGTGGCAAAGGTTTGTGGCAACAATGAGCATGCAGGTGCTTGGTCTTTCTCCCAGGGTGCTCTGCATTGGACTAGGAGGGAGAGTTGACAAAGGGTGGCAGGGTAAGCATGAGTGGTGGACAGTCTCGAATCTGGAGACAGACTGGCCAGTTTATCATGGCAACCTATAGAATTCAGTGCGGCCAACTGCGCTGAGAGATGATACGGATGGCAGATTAAGATGGGTATTATTTCTGAGGGACAGTATGCTCATACAAAACCAAAAGCTTTAAAAAAGTTAGTATCCTGAATTGGAGGACCTATTCTGAAGGGGGAATAAATGTTTGGAGCAAAGATTTAGGCACAAGGAAGTTTATCAAAACACTATAATACTAAAATAAAACAACTTAAATGCCAAGGAGTGAAAATTAAAGAGTAAAAATTAGAAATTAGTTGAATGCATTCTTTTTTCCTTTTCTTTCTTTCTTTCTTTTTCTTCTTTTTTTTTTTTTTTTTTTTGACAGTGTCTCACTCCGTCACTTGGGCTATAGTGCGGTGGCACAACCATAGCTCACTGCAGCCTCAAACTCCTGGGCTCAGCCTCCAGAGTAGCTGAGACTATTGGAGCTTGCCACCAGGCCCAGCTAATTTTTCTACTTTTCATAGAGACGGGAGTCTCGCTATGTTGCACAGGCTGGTCTTGAACTCCTGGCCTCAGGTGATCCTCTGGCCTTGGCCTCCCAAAGTGCTAGGATTACAGGCATGAACCACCAGACCTTGCCTAGTTGAGTACATTTCAGTATATTCAAATGATGGGATATTTCGTAGTCATTATACATCAAGTTTTCACTACTTATTGACACAGGAAGATGCTCTAGTATATTAGGTATCTTTTAAAAACAATTGATATTTACCATATTTCTCCATTTCTAAGATACTAACCACTGCAAGAGGCACCAGAGGCTTAACAAAATCTTTTAGGAAGAAATAATAATAGCACATTAAATATATATCACTTGTAAAATCCATCCCAATTTAAGAAACATTAGAAGGCGAGACATATGTGCCTTAGAATAGAAGAAATATACTATATCTCTGGGATTAATTACAATTTTTATTTTACTCTTTTACTTTTTCATATTTTTCTCCTCTTTAACAGTAAACATGATTGGGTTGAGGGAAACGCCTGTGTGATGTTTCCTGCCCTGTGAAGGCGAGTAGCACCGAGGTTTCTCTGGGCCTGACTTGCTCTGTCCAAGGAGGCTGACGGAGGTTCCAGGTTGGTGGGTTTAGGGGGTCGGAAGAGGCGCTGCGATTGTCTAGCGCCCCCCACCCCCGCCCCATCATTCCCCTTGCCCTAGGGGAAGATTAGACAGAAGGGCTCTGCCCTAGGGAAGGAGAAGAGCATTGGAAGGGCTGCTGTTTAGGGGGTGAAGTTGAGTTTTGGGGTTCAATATTAGGAAGCCCACTTGCCTGCAGGTATAAAAAGCTCCATTCTGCCATATCAGCTTTATCAGGCACCAGGTACATTTCATTTGCCAAGTGCCCACTTTTTGTCTTATTTCTCAGTACAAAACCCAGGCATGGAAGAAGGGTGCTATTCATTGACCTCCCTCAAAACTCACAACAAATAGGTTGAATTTTACAGTCAGAAAAAATAGTTGCACCAAGAGGAAGCCTCTCGGGGAACGATGCTCCTGGCACAGTGAGCTCTGCACGGGCTCTGGGGATGGGAGATGCCCGAGAGACAGGAGCATAAGCAGGAACCCCTGGTCAGGCTGCCCCTCTCCTCTCTGTACTCCAGCGGCTCAGTTACAAGATGCCATGGGGAGAAGAGTCTGCTTTTTCCTCTCCTTGCAGCATCTCTTGGTTGCTAAGCAGATCCCCTGGGTAACTATGTGGGCATAAAACCTTTGCAGAACTGCCAGGAATCTGCTTTACCCAATTGTCAAAGTGAAAAATGAAATCATTCCTCTCACCTGTCACTACTCTGCACAAAGCTTCCATTATTGAATGGTGATGGCCCAGAATGTTATTCTCACCTACTTGTGGGAATATAAATGAGTTTTGCATATTTTAGCCCCAAGAGAGTGGGAGGGGAGGAAGGGGGTGTTGGGACCTCTTAGGCTGATACTCTTGTGAGTCAATGACTGGAGAGAAGCCAGTGGAACAAACCAGCAGTGCTCTCTGCCCTTGGCAAAATGGTGCCTCAAGCAGGGGAAGACTTACTTGCTTTGGAGTCAGCGTTCCTTAGGCTCAGAGATGTCTGTCAGCCCCTCTGACACCAGCCCCCTGAATCAGAAGCTATGGGGGTGAGGCTAAGGAATGCTGCATTTTAAAGGGATTTTCTTGGATGAGTCTTATGCACACTCTGTGCATTAAAGTTTGAAAAACACTGATTCTCTAACACAAATTTGTATACAAATAAAGTATTATGGGTGTTAAGATAAATGTGCAGGAAGGCGTGAGACACCATTCGTTATAGGGTGGTCAGTTTGAGCTGGGAGCACAAGTAGAGTGTTGCTGTGAACCTTGAGCAGTGAGGTGATGTTCTGTGCGTAGAGGAGGGAGGGGAGAAGGACATCCTAGGCAGAGAGAACTGCTAGCAGACACAGAAATGAAGCCAGCCCGATGGGTTAAGAGTAGTAAGGGACCGTTACAGATTGAATGTATGGTGTCAGGAGGGGACAGAGGAGGGGAGGACAGGGAAGCTAAAGAACCTAGACTCTACACTGTGGCCAGTGAGTTGCTAAAAGAGTATTTAGCAAGAGAGTGGCATGATCAGGTTTGCATTTTAGAAAGGTCAGTCTGAGGGATAGTGCAGAAGATGGATTGGAAGAGGGCAAGACAGGAGGCAGGAAGACCGGCTGAAGGCTCTTCTAGCATCCCATGCGAGGCCCAGGCGAGATATGAAGGTGGCAGGAATGAAAGCCCTCGTCTTCCTTGGCCCTGATCCACTCTGCCTCTCATGTACAGCATTGAACTTGCATGTCACAGCACTGTTCAAATAGCATATCTATTTATTTTTTAAAAATTAAAATGTATGGAACTTTTGATTAAGCATCAAATATGATGATGGTATCTTTCAAAAGACTTAAAAACAACATTTAAAATAATCTCACGCAACAAGCTGTGGTCTTAGGCAAGTCAATGAACCTGGAGCTTCTCAAAACAGGGGTATGATGATTACATAAAACCATGAGATTTAAAAAGTGTGTCTTCTAGGAGCATACAATTTCTTTGAAGATTCAGGAGCATTATGTTTTTCTAGTTCAAATACAAACATCTTATACTGGAGTGGACCAGTTTGGACCTACAGCTCGCTCTTCTCTGCTGTTGGCCACCTATAAAATGCAGGGGCGGGTTCCATGATCTCTAAGGTCTTTTCATACTCCAATCTGCAATGACTTTTTTTTCCTAGCTAGTCAACGTCCTCATCTTTTCTGTCTAGACTTTAGAGAGGTCATTTTTTCTATTTCTGTAAAGTCATCTCCTTAATTCACATTCCTGTAGTTGGCAGCTCTTCACCGAGTTCTCAGATCCATTTCAGCCCAGGGTGGGGCCTCGCTCCCTTCCTCCTCCTCCTCCTCTCCTGCCGTTGTCGCTTAGCCAGCAGTCCTCCTGCTCTCCCTCCATCCATCTTCTCTAGGGCTTGTCACCTTCCTCATCCTTAATTTAAAAAGGGGGAGTGGGGGGGCAATAAAGACAGAGTAGCCCTTTGCTTGTGAGAAGGGAGACCTCTATCCTCCATTTGACTTTTCCTTCAGTTATTGCTGGTTTGACATTTTTCCCTCCGTTTGGAGAAATCCCTCCTGAACTCTCTCACTTGGAGTTAGAATCATTTGCATTCAATGACTTTTCAGCTTTTGATTTAACATTTAACAACTTTGCCTGTCAGCCTCCCTTCCTTTTCCTCCAAAATGCTGTGAGAGAGCTGAAAGGAGTTTCCCCCACTTAAAGTCATACCATCATTTAAAGTGGAATTTTGCTGAAACTTGAACAAAAATTTGGTTTCACCAAGCGAGGGAGGCAGGGATATAAGCCTGGTGTTGCTGAGTTCATGATTTGCGCTTTCCAAAACCTGTGACGTACAGTCTCTCTCTCTCTCTCTCACACTCTCTCTCTCTCTCTCTCTCTCTCTCTCTCTCCACTCTTAAAGACTGTATTTTCAGGCATTCTGTTTAGGAATTGGAAAGCTTTATCATGACTAGAACACTGTTTTAAGGCAGAAAACAAAGGATAGGGACAAGTAAATTCATCTCTCAGGGAGAAGAAGCCACAGAGGGGATCCCTGGGATCCTTGCAGACAACTGTTATTTAAAATTGTTTAAATTCCATCTAGAGGAGGTACTCAATGAGATCTCCAGTTTTCAGAAGTCTTTTCAGGCAATTCAATATTGATTTGATTAGGGCAAACCACACAATGGTCTCTCAAAGATAGGTGAATGGGCAAGATCCTTGAAAGAGGATCAGTGTAAAAAAGCGTTCAGTTATTACATATACTTAGGAAGAAAGAATTTAAACTGTATTTAAAAAATAATAATATCAGGCCGGGCGTGGTGGCTCACACCTGTAATCCTAGCACTCTGGGAGGCTGAGGCAGGCTCAGGAGTTCGAGACCAGCCTGAGCAAGAGCGAGATCCC
>NW_012155284.1:3220402-3327756 GCF_000956105.1 Propithecus coquereli
AAAAACAAAAAAAACCTGACCAGGCTAAATGTTGGTCAGAATGTGGAAAAACTAGAATTCCCATATACTGCTGGTGAGAACCTAAAATAGTTCAACCACTTTGGAAAATTTGACAATTGTCTTAAAACTGTAAACATGCACCTATCACATGATTCAGATATTCTACTCCTAGATATTTACCTAAGAGAAATGAAAGCATCTGTCTATGCATAGATTTATACATGAATATTTATAGCAGATTTATTTGTAATAGTCCAAAGCTAGAAGCAACCTCAATGCACATCGATGGTTGAATAAACTAATTATAGTATATCCACACAATGAAATACTGCTGAGCTTCAAATGGGATGAAGTACTGATACACACAACACCAGGATGGATCTCAAAATACTCAGGCTGAGTGAAAGAAGCTAGACAAAAAAGAGTATATATTAAAATTCCTTCTACATTAAATTCTAGAGAATACAGACTAATCTGTAGCAATAGAAATTAGATCAGTGGTTTCTTGTGGTCAGGGTTGTGTAGGGAGTGTGGATTGATTACAAAGAGACACGAGGAAACCATTAGGGTGATGGATATGTTCACTATCTTAATTGTGACGGTTTTACAAATATATATATACGACAAAACTCATCAAACTGTACACTTTAAGTATGTACAGTTTATTGTATGTCAATTATACCTCAATGACACTATAAAAATGCAAAAAAAAAAAAAATGAAACCACAAACAAACAACAGTGGGAAGTTGAAGTTTCTACTGGGTGATCCTTTGGAGAAATGAAAGAATCACCATGTATTACATAGTTGATAGTAAACTAAGAGAATTCTTTTTTTGTTTGTTTATTATGCCATTTTATATTTTTCTTTCTTAAGTTTTATTTTTAATTGACAAATAATAATTGTATGTATTCATGGGGTACATCATAGCATTTTAATACATATAAGGCATAGTGATCAGGTCAGGGTAATAAGCATATCCGTCATCCAAGAGAATGCTTTACACCCAGGCTAACACTACAAGTACTTCAGGGGCCTGGATTAGTATTAACACATTCTTCGTTACTAAGGGGAGCTTGAGACTGTTGCTCCTTCCATCCTCACCCCTTATCCCCACAGATGCCATGAAGGACAAAGACACCCTTATGACGGTGACTGCTGCCAAAGACAGAATATTGAGTGAAGCGGACTAAGCTCCTCACACAAGAGGAATTTTTTGTGGTTTGGTGGATTTTTAGGTCATTGTGGCAGATGATATCTTTTGCATAAGGTTCATAGGCCAAAGACTTATCATTCGATGAATTATAACCCAGGGATATTACAAATCAAAAAATAAGCCTCACTTGTCATGTTGAATTGCTGCCAGCCTCCCAGCAATCTGCTGTGTACTCTCAAAAGGCCATCTCCCTAAATCTTGTTCTAGACATGAGAATCGATGATGTTAATGCAATCACTCCTGTTTGCAGGCTCAGCATTTTCCAGATCTACTCTAAGACTCGGTTAAGGTAGAGGTAGCACAAGAACAGAACACTTGGAGGAAATCAGGAGACCCAAGATACAGCCCTAGTTTGGGGACCAGCCAACTGCTGGACCAAGTTGAACCGCTTGTTCTCTCAGGGATGTTTTCCCATTATTTATAAAATGGATGAGGTCTGTGAGTTCTCAAAGCACTCTGAACTCCTAAGGATAAAGGTGTCACATATATGCAGGTAGAACTTGTTATCATTTATCTTCCAAACCAGAACACTCTTGAAATTAGGCTGGGCAACAGATATACACAAAGACTATCATGGACAAACCAGGATAAATGACCAGGCTAAGTAGTGACGAAAACATAGTGTTGGGGTTGGGGTGGGGGGGACATGATTCTGTGCCGTCATTGTGAGCTAGGACGTGGTTTCCAAATGCTAGCTCTAAGACCAGCAGAAACGTCCATTGGCCCACTGCTAAGTCAGAAAACTTAACGTATGAAATGAGTTTTATTTTAAAATAATATTAAGAAATATTTTACGCAAATGAAGGAAGATTTACAATTTATGTATAAGGTATAAAGAATAAAATAACAGTTGAAGTCCCAATAAACTCTTTGCAGTCCCATTCCCCTCCCTCTTTCCCGGAGTATATCACTATCCTGAATTCGTGTTTATTGTCTCCTGGCTTTCTTCATAGCTGTACTAGATACATATCTCTAGAATACATTGTTTAGTATTGTATGATTTTTAACATTATGTAAATGGAATCACTCAGTATGTATCCTTCTAGACGTTTTTGCCTAATATTTTTATTTTTCAAGGGTCAGACATTGATTGTCAGCCCTCGTTGCTCTGTTTCTTTCCTTTTCAGTAATGTACAATGTTCCATTGCACAACAATCCCATCATTTATCTATCATTGTCCTGCTGATGGACACTTAGGTTGTTTTCTGTGAATATTCTTACACATGTCTCCTTGGTACATGTGCACTAGTTTCTCTGAGGAAGTACCCAGGAGTAGAATTGCTGGTTATAGAGTACGCACATTTTCAAATTTACTAGAGATTGCCAAATTACTCTCTAAAGTTCTATCAATTTACACTCCCATCAGCAAAAAAGCAGCTCCTCTGGCTCCATATCCTTGCAAATATTTGGCATTATCAGACTTTTCCATGTTTATCAGATAGGTGGGTTTAAAATGGTGTCTGATCTTAATCAAATGATCAAAGTTAACATCAATAATGGAACAAAATCAAAATCATGTGCCACGTTATAGAATGCCTCAGGAAGATACAGCATTGAAATATTCCTATCAAAAAAAAATACAAAATGACTCTACAAAATAACTTTCTTATAAATTTCAATAGAGTCAAGATTATCAAAGTTAAGAAGAGATTGAGGAATTGTTCTAGATTGAGGAAGGCTTTCAGAACTGTACACTTGTGCTATAAATGACATTATTGGGACAATCAATGAAACTTGAATGAGGGTCTGAGAATGAGATGATAGTAGCATATTAATATTAATTTCTGATTTGGGTGGCTGAATTGTGCTTATAAAGTGTTCTTGCTTGTATTAAGTATAAGTGAAAACTTTGTAGGACCTATTTTTTTTCCCAGATAGATAAATGTCCTAGTACCATTTATTGTATAGGCCATCCTTTTCTCTCTGACATCAATGCTACTTCTATCATATTTTAGGTTTCCATATTGGATCAATTTCTGGGCACTTGACTCCACTTTATTGGTCTGCCTGTCTGTCCCTGAGCCAAAAGAACATTTTCATTTTTCCTAAAGGACATTTTGGTGTAAGAAAAATTAAAAGCCACTTATAGTCAATTTGTACCACGATGGGGTCACTAGGTCTCAGAATTACTTCCCCCAGACCCTCCCCTCCTTTATATCCTGTGCACCAACCACCAAGAGGCTGCTTGCTTCCTCTCTCTCTCTCTCTCTCTCTCTCTCTCTCTCTCTCTCTCAGGCACACGCACGCACACA
This sequence comes from Propithecus coquereli, assembly GCF_000956105.1. Lineage (NCBI taxonomy): Eukaryota > Metazoa > Chordata > Mammalia > Primates > Indriidae > Propithecus > Propithecus coquereli. The sequence goes on from NW_012155284.1 coordinate 3,223,870, forward strand.
CAGCCTGTGAACCTGATGCCACTTCTGAAGAAGCAGCCGCATCCTTCTCCTTCCAGGCTCACTCCCTCAGCAGGAGGCTGGAGTCTTGGCTCCTGCCTGGGACATTTTTGATGTGACACCGCCATTGCTCAGCTCCAGACCCCCTCCAGGACATTCTATGTTTAGAAATCGAACACCAGAGAGTTCTTTTCTCAGCATCTTTGGAAACAAATAGCTGGTAGCCCTTGGTTAAAATAGTGTTTGATGAGAGAAACCTGCCAGCAAGGAAAACGGCAAAGAAGGTCTCTCCTACCTGAGACAGCTGTGCTCCAGGGCACGCATGAGGTGCTTACTTTAGGGGCCCCAAGAGCCTAAGGCAGCAGTTCTCAAAGTGTGGTCTCCCCACCAGGCACAGCGCAGTGTTACTTGGGAACTTATTAGCAATGGGACTTCTCAGGACACGTCCCAGCCCTACTGAATCAGAAATTCTAGGGGTGGGGCCCAGCAATCTGTGCTTTAAGAAGCCCTCCAGGTAATTCTGATGCACTAAAAGTCTGAGAACCTTGGGCCTAAGGGTCTTTAGCATAGAGATTATCTCTAAACCTCTGGTGACTAAGTGTGGTCTACTGTATTATTTTTCACAAATATTCCATGCATGCTGCCTGGGTCAGGATTATCCTTCTCCACTCACTGATGGCAGACTTGGCCTACGGCTTACTTTGGCCAGTGGAATCAGAGCAGAAGAGCCTTGTATCACTTCCAGGCAAAAGTGTTAACAGCCAATGAGTCCCCCCACCAATTTGCAATAGATAGCAATGTTCCATAGAGCCCGCTCCATCAGCCTACGTCCTGGAGTGAAGATGACATGGGACAGAGCCACAGCCAGCCCAAAATGAACATATAGCAAAGGCAAGAAATAAACCTTTGATCTGTAAGCTATTGAGCTGTCCACGGTTTTGTTGTTAAAGTATAAACCTATCTAAACCTAAATCTAAACTTAAAGTATAAAGTATAGCCTATCTTAACTAAAGAAACAGGGATTTTTCTTTTTTCAGTCTACTTAAAATGAAACCAATTAGCTCTTGTCTGTATCACTGGAATCAAAAGCAGTGGGACTGGACCAACAGGGTGGGCATGTCCCGTGTAACACAAGAAGGCTGGACCTGACTATGTCTTGGCCCCACCCTGGGCAAGTGACTAGATATGACCCCATTTAGCCAGGCCACAGTCTGGACAAGCAGTCACTATACGGTCCCACCCACCAATGCAGAGGGGAAGGTACAACAGGGCAGCGCTGTGTCTCTGCTCCTTACCTCCAACAGGCTCCTGCTTGAGTAGCCCCGGTGTCAAGAACCCAGTACAATTGACGCAGGTGGCTCTGGCAGGTAGGAAGAAGTTGGGATGTGCTGCTGTTTCAACCTGAGCCAGTGCACCCCAGAAAAATCAGACTCAGAATGCTCAGCAAGACTGAAAGCCAGGGGAACTTCCCCTCACTTCCCCTCTCCTATACATGTACCTGTCTTGGTTTACGAGACTCTATATACATACTGGGATTAAGCTCAGAATAGGCTGGACGACTCCTCCTTGATTTGGGGCAGTTTGTGTGCTGCTTCCTCAGGAGCGCCCACTTGTGCTTTTTGCCTAAGTGTTCTGATCCAGTGATCTCTGCATTTTCTATAGTAACCAACCCAGGACTGCCTATGACAACGCTGGACCTCTTCCTGAAGGTCAACTCTAATGACACTTTCTCTGCAAAGCCTTTCTTCAGCCAACTGTCAACTTTCTCCTCATTCTGGAAAGCAGCTGGCACTATGCCAGATTGATTGAATTCTACATCCCATTGTCCACAGCAATATCCCTGAGCAGTCCCAACATTTATCATCATGGAGCAAAAACATCCCACACATTCTCTCTTATTTTTTCAACTTAGCATTGATTGACCAAAGCCAATTTAACATAAAATTTCAAACTAAGCATGACATTAGCTTTAAGCTTAGTTGCTAAGAGATGACCTCATTATAATTCCAAAATTCAAAGTCTCATATTAACTTTCTTGACTCAACGTAAACTTTGTACCCTTAAGAGAGAGTCATTTGCTAAGACTCAGGCTTGTATTCAATATTTAGGGAGTGAAGAGAAAAGAATAATTGTATGACAATCACTTTGAGAAGATGACAATAGCAAAAGAAAGCAAAAAAAGAATCTATGAACTAAAAGAGAAGGCAGAAATAATGTGTTTAATGTAAGAACTACCTGCCTCCAATGTTTCTATTCCTATCTTCAAGTACAAGAAATAAATAGGCAGGCTTTTATATTGACGTTTTTATTATATCCCTGGACAGCCAATCTCACATTTAGGTCAAGTAATTTCCAATCTGCTGAGTTCCATTTTCAGTAGGAAGGTAAATAGTATTAAAATTCAGTGAAGTTTATTGAAAACAGTTAAATATATTTGTATTTTAAAAATAATATTATTGGCTTTTTGACCACAGAATTAGATGCTTTAAACGCACATTCGCCACATGTTTTTTCAGGTAGGATTTAACTCTATGCTGATTTGGCAGTATCCATCAAAAGCCTTTAAAATTTTGTACCTTTTAACCCATAATTCCATTTCTAGGAACATACTAAAAAAATAAGATGTGTGTGAAAATATTTATGGACAAGGATATTGATTTTTGAATCACTAATAACCAAAAGTTGGAAACAACTTAAATGTCCAGCATCAGAATATTGGTTAAATAAATGATGGTACATCACCACTATGTACTATTAAGCATACATTAAAAACTACATTCCTAAAAAGTATTTAAGGACATGAAGGAGAATATATGTGTATATATACTTGTCCACATACACATACACCAAATGTGATCTCTGGCTGCTATCAACAACAAAAACCACTTTGAATGGCTGAAGCATTTGTGACACAGATAACATTGTGGTGTATTGGAGAAGGGGTGGCCTTTCATCAACAGGGCCAGATCCCTTTTTTTATGAGGAAAAAAATGCATTTTGACCCCTACCTCACACTATATACAAAAAAATTAAATTATTTATATTTTACATATATCACTTACATAAGTATATATACATATATATGTATTTATATATAAACCTAAATGTGAAAGCAAAATAAAGCATTTAAAAGGAAACATATGAAAATATTTTCATCACCTTAGGGTAAGAAAAACTCTTAAATTGAACATGAAGAAAAAAGATAAATTGAATTTTACTAAAAAAAAACCATTAAGATAGTGAAAAATTAAGCTACGGAAAGAGGGGAAGATATTTGCAAAATGTATATCTAAAAAAAGACTCATATTCAGAATATTTACAAAAATCATACCCCAAAAAAGACATAACATAATGGAAAAAAGGCCAAATATTTGAACAGGAAATTTCTTAAGAAGATATACAAATGGACAGTAAACATATGCAAAGGTGTTCAACTTCTATAACCATCAGAGAAATGCAAATTTAAACCACAATGTGATACCACTACATCCCCATTAGAATGGTGAAAATGAAATAGACCAATAGTACCAAGTGGTACTCTTTGGCAGTACCTAACATGCATGCCAACAGAAGTTATTTACTAACAGGAAATGTATATATATTCACTAAAAGATTTATACAAGAATTGTCATAGCAGTACTACTTGTAAACAACCCCAAACTGGAAAAAACTCAAATGTCCATCAATAGCACAATGAATAAATAAATTGTGATATATTCATAAATTACACTACTATATAGCAATGAGAAGGAAAAATAATGCTATACACAATAGCAAGAATAAATCTCACAAATATAATGTTGAGCAAAAGAAACCAGACAGAAAGGAAAAATTGTATCATTCAGTTCATGTAAAGCTCAAAAACAGGCAAAACTAATCTATGGTTACTTTCAGCTACTGGCTACTTTCAGAAGTGGAAGTGACAGGGAGTCACCTCTAGCGATGATAATGTTCTTTTTCTTACTTTGAGAACTGTCCACACATATATTAGCTATGAAAAAAATTTGTCATGCTGTAAACTTGTGATACACTTTTCTGAATGTATGTTATATTTCATTAAAAAGCCATTTTAATGGCTTAAAATGAAAGAGGTTTATTTAACTCAAACAAAAAATGTTTAGAGGGAGGCAGCAGAGAACCAGAATGGTGTTTCAACAATGTCATTGAGCACCCAGGCTCCTTCATGCTCGGCGTGTGAATTCCATCTTCAAGGTTGCAAGACGCCTGTGACACTTTTACACATCGCATCTGCATTATGGGAAGGGAGAAGGCAAAAAACTAAAAGCCAAAGAGTATGCCAACTGAGTTTAAGGCTGTGGAATGGAGGATACTTTTTATTTAGTCATAATTTTCTACAGTTTCCAAATGCTCCACAAAGATATACATTAATGTTATTTTTAAAAGAAAGCTCTGCTAATTCAATGGCAATACAGCAAAATCATTCTCTGATTTTGAATTTCAAGTCCTATAGAGGTAATTTACAGAGTTTCCTGTTGGGCTGAATAATTGGAGAATCCTTCCTATGCCTATGGGGGCAGAAAAATAGCCCTGGTCGTATTCATGGAGAGTATAGCACAATGTACTGCTCCCTGATTTTCATATCGTTAATATAAGCTGCATAGAGAGACCTTATGTGTGGGCCCCTAAACAGCACTCTTTGGGAGCAGAGGTGTTTCTGTCCTAAAACGACTTGGGGAAAATGGCAGCGTCCCACACAGCCAGGGTTTGGCGTGTAGGTGTCTGCCGCTGCTGTTCGACACTCAAATGCATATTTTATCCATTTTCTGGAGCTCGGCAGGGTAGAGCTGAGCTCAGAATAATTAAGGAGAAATGCAAATCAAGAAATCAGCTTGGTTATAGTTTAATTCACTGAAAGAAGACAAAGTGAAGAGCAGTATAAATTATATTTCAACACAGAGTTGATGTCCTGAAAGATACAATTGATCAACATTCTTTCTTAAGAAAATAACCTTTGAAATAGCCTGTGCTTTAAACAGAGTTGAGTTTCTTCACCCTATCTGAATGATAATGCTCGATCCTGAGGCTTCAGTCCTTCACTTGCCTCACTATCTGAGAAAACTTGGTCACCAACAAACAAATTCCATGGCAGCTTCTCCTTGAAGAACCCACAGAGAGAGTTATCTCCCTCTGACTTACAATCCAAGAACCATTTGAAGATGGCCCTAGAATTTTCCAGTGAAGAGAAGTAGGAAGTTGATGCATGATGATTTTAAATTGTGAGAAGGGAAATTGTGTTAAAGAAGAACCAAAAACCTGTATAATTTTTAGATTTCACTTTCAACAATATTTATTTCCTGCCAACTTTGTGTGAGGCCCTGTGCTAAACCTGACATATTCAAAGAAAAAGCCTCACACCAGTCACCCACCCCCACAGACACCCCCACAGCCTTCTCCCAGTCAGAGCCACGTCCACAGACACCCCCACAGCCATCCTGATCTACCTCTAGTCCCCATAAGGCGTCGGGCTATGCCTTACTCCCCCTTTACTGTCTATCAGGAGCACTCTTCTCCCCTCCCCCTGGAACCCACTCCCCTCAATCTGGCGAACTTTCACTCAGCCATCAGGCCTCTGTTCAGACATTTCTTCTGAGAAAGGCCACCTAAATCCTCCCGAGTTTCTCTGCCTGATTTTTATTTAGAACTTCTCCCCTGAAGAAACTTAAAAGGACACAGGAGACAAAAATAAAATGTCTTTTAGGACTATAGCTAAGAAGTATTGCTTAATCAACATGCCGCTGCATAAAGCTAACATTTATTGAATACTTATCACATGCCAGACACTGCCCTAAGTGCCTGGTGTGTATTAAATAATTTATTCCTGACAACAGCCCTAAGAGTTAGATGGGTAGGTCTATTATTGTTTCAATTTTACAGATGAAGAAACTGAGGTACAAAAAGGTTAAGTAACTTTCCCCCAAGTTCACAAAGCTGATAAGGGAATCTTTCAATGCAGAAAACTCCCAAATATGTACCTCTGGTCTTGAGCTCTCTCATGGCTTGAGATTTGATGGACAGCTCCATGTGGATGACCCCAAATTCAGCCTCTCCCCACCAGCCAGCCATGTGTTCTTTGTTGCCTCTTCTGCTAGCAGTGCGGTCATGCTCCTAAGAGCCGAGGTTCTAAAGCCTGGGCAACTTGTGACTCTTCACTTTTTATCTCCCCTTATAGCCTATAGATCCTGTATCATAATACTCCGGAGTCCAGTCCCTGCTTTCCCTTCCCTTTGTCAATATTCCACTTCAGAATTCCATAACCACATATTTATGCTGCTAGTTGGCAACCCACATCTATAATCTCTCCTATTCCATCCTCTTTATTCATAGGTCAAAGATCTTTAATAACGCCCCATTATGTACTGTACTAAGGAAAAACACTCCCACCTGTTATCCTAATAACTATTACCATGTGGGCTCAAGGTACCTTCCAGGTTGGTTGCCCACTACTTCCTCACATGTTCCCTGTGTCCAATTGGGTGGTTTCCCAACCCATCTCCTGCTTCATACTGTTGCCTCTGTCTAGACTTCCCTGATCCTTATAACCACGTATTACAATTCTACATATGCAACAAAGCATGTCCCAAATGTCCTGTCCTCTTCTCAACATTTCACGGTCACGCCTAACTGATGTGTTCTCTCCCTACTTGGAAACGCCATGATTATTCTGACCTATATGCCATATTATGGATACATGCGTGCCTGTCATGGTCTCCTTGGAGGTGGGGATGACATCTGACTTATCTTGGTTCCCACCAGGAACCAGTATGGTGTCCTGAAATTGGAGATGTTAAAAATATATTTAAGTTGAGTATCATTAAATATGATTACATACCAAGCTTGCCTCACGAAAGAGTTCTATTCAGTCTTCCCAGCTGGGTTTATAAAAACTGATTAGGGTTCATAGTAAATATGGAAACAACATATACTTTCCCATGACACATCCAAGATAAACTCTAGACCAAATAGTGAAGTTGGTGCCTTTAAAACTAAAGCATTTTTATAGAAATGAAAACTTGGGTGTCAGTTGGATAGCAGTAAGTGACCAGCTGAGGAGTTGAAGGTCCATTTTTTCAGTGGACTACAACTGGGCATTAAAATAGTGATGTGAATCTATGCTCGTCGATGTGAGAAAATGTCCATTTCTATTTGCATTTTAAAAAATGTGTATGTGTGTCCAAACAAAAAAGGAGGGGGTACACTGAGAGGTACACTAAGTGCTATAATTGTAGCTGAATTAATAATAACAGCTAAAATTTTTGCTGTTGTTTTATTCCAGGCACTCTGTTAACAATTTCACATACATCAATTTTTTCATTTACTTCTCACAACCACCCTTCCCTACTTTATTTTTCTTTATAGCATATATCACTTTCTGACATTAAACAACTTACTCATTTATCTCCTTTATTGTATGTTCTTCTTCTCAATAGAACACAAACTTCCACAGGGAAGGAATCTTTGTTGGTTTTGGTCACTCCTGTATCTCTAGTACCTACTGCAGTGCCTGGCACCTTAGTATTAATAATTGATAAACATTTGTTGTCTGAATGAATGAACAACCTGTCCTAGTCCACTCTGTGTTGCTATAACAGAATGCCTGAGACTAGGTAATTTATAATGAACAGAAATGTATTTGGCTTACAGTTCTGGAGGTTGGGGAGTCCAAGATGGAGAGGCTGTATCTGTTGAGGGCCTTCTTGCTGCATCCTCCCACGTCAGAAGGCAAAAGAGCAAGAGAACTCATGAGACAGAGCAAGAGGGGAATGAACTCGCTTTAAAATAAACCCACTCCCACAGTAATGACATTAATCCATTCATGATGGCAGAGCCCTCACGACCTAATTACCTCTTAAATGTCCCACCTCTCAACACTATTCTATTGGGGATTAAGTTTTCAACAGATAAACTTTGGGGGACACATTCAAATCATAACAAGTATTATTCCTACTTTAGAATGAGGACTCTAAGAGAGGCTAAACAGTTTGTCTAAAGCCACACAGATATAAAGAAGCAGAACCACGTCTGAACCTAGATCTCCGTGACTCCAGCATTGGTGTTCTGAGCCTCTTTTTCTCATCAATTACAACAAATCCTTGAATAATAGTGTCCTCCTCCTACTTGCAGTCAATCCATGGGAGAGACAGTGAGATGTGACATAAGAACTTGCAAGCACGGTTTTCATCTGAGTATTAAATTAGCAGGATCTTCACATGATAAATGATGTTCTGTCCTCCACAAGGGTCACCATAACAGGCACAGTATTTTCCACATCAAAAGCAGGAAGGACAGGGCCCAGAAATCTAATCAAGTATTCACTAAGTAATAGAAGAAAACTAAAGTCTGGGAAATGGTCTTTTTTTTTTTTTTTTTGAGACAGAGTCTCATTCTGTTGCCCTGGCTAGAGTGAGTGTCGTGGCGTCAGCCTGGCTCACAGCAACCTCACACTCCTGGGCTCAAGCAATCCTACTGCCTCAGCCTCCCGCGTAGCTGGGACTACAGGCACATGCCACCATGCCCAGCTAATTTTTTCTATATATTTTTAGTTGTCCAGATAATTTATTCTTTTTTTTTTAGTAGAGACGGGGTCTTGCTCTCGCTCAGGCTGGTCTCGAACCCCTGAGCTCAAAAAATCCACCCGCCTCGGCCTCCCAGAGTGTTAGAATCACAGGCGTGAGCCACCGTGCCCCGCAAGGAAATGGTCTTCAGGTACCCTTTTTAAAAAAGACAAAATTGTGAATGTAAGTTGGACTGAATAGACAGGAACCCCTCCCTCCATATAAGGATTTATCAGGGAAGCCTAGTGCTGATGCAGGAAGGAAGTACTTGGACCAGCAAACCCAACTATTTGGGCCCCATGGCTGGCCACCGCAGTTCGATAGTGCTGGCTATTAACATCATCCACATACCTTGCCTAGATCACCAACCTTTTGACTGTCATGGGGCTTCCTGTGTGAATACATGTCAATTCTCCTGAGTGTGTGGAATTTGAGAGGTAGGCAGCCTCAGGCGGTGTGTGCAGTCCAGCCCCAAGTATGGTGGATGCCTGCAGGCCTGGGAGCTCAGGGGCCTAGAGAGAGAATCCTCTGACCAGCAGAAAAGTGCTCTCTAGCTCCTTTGACAGTGTGACCTCTCACTATAAATTAAGCAATTGGCATTCTGAATAATTAGTCTCTTGTGGGCTTGATTAATATGGGTGAGTACTATGGACCTGACAACCTTTAAGAACTCTACCAAGCTGGTTGCAGTGGACCACACCTGTAATCCCAGCACTTTGGGAGACTGAGACGGGAGACTCCTGCTTGTGCCCAGGAGTTCAGGACCAGCCTAGGCAACATAACGAGATCTCATCTCAAAAAAATAAGAGTGCTACCAAATCCAGTTTCTGGATCTTCAATGGGAAAACAGCCCTGAATTGTAGTGATAATTCTACCTCTGCCCGCCCTCCCACCTGAAACATAAGCGCGCACACATATACACACAGTCACACATACTTACACACACACGTGAAATATGCACAGATACACTCACATGCACACATAGATACACACATATGAGGCCCTATTTGGCCAGAAAGCCTCCCTGGATGACATCATTATCTCATCTTCCCTGTAACTGCAAAATCATGCAGTTAAAAAGATATGAAACGTTTCCTTCAAATATGCTTGTCTTTCTCCGTCTTTGGTGGTTGTCAACTTTTCATAGAGGGCAAGCAGACTCAGTTCAGCCCACAGTCAGCCCAGGTACAATAGCAGTTTTTTCCCCACAGTTCGGCACTAGGCGGGTCCTAATGGTGACCAGTCCGCAGTGAGCTCCCCTAGAAGCAGGAAGCGAGCAGGGTCACGGGGTTCTTGGACAGAGCCGAGAATGAGACAAAGAATGCCTTTTCTTCTCTCCCACGTACACCGGGCCATTTTGGCTCTTCTCTGTAGGAGCTGAGAACTGGCAAAGGCCAGCTCAGGGGGCCTTTGTGAACCATCCTGTTTGATGTTAAAAAACATGATACCCAAACATGTGAAAAGCCAGTTCTTTGACTGCCATTGCGTCTACCCCTCAGACCTGTCACTTCTTGCCAACTCACTCAGAATATAACCTAAGTTCTTCCTTGGCTTTCAAGGCCATTACAAACTGGTCCCTGGCTACTCTGACTCTATCTGCTACCCGTCTCTCCCCTCGTTCACTCCATCGTACCCTCGGGCTCTCACTTTTCCTCTGATGCCCCCATCCTGCTGCCTCAAGACCTCTATGCTTTCTCTTCCTTCTACGAGAGATATCGTCCCTCACCCACGTCCACGTGCTTGCTGCCTCACTTCATTTAGTCTTCATTCAAACACCGTCTTATCAGAGATACTTTCCCATCATACCTAACATAGAGCAGCCCCTACCTTCTGTTACCCTTCATTCTCTCAACCTGTCTTCATAGTTCTTATTCCCCACTGACATGCTATACACGTGTTTATTGTCTGTCTTCCTCCACTGGAATATAGGCTCCTTGAGAGCAGGGATTTTGTCTGACTTAATGACTGCTATCTCTCCAGGGCCTACATGCTGCCCACCCCGCAGTAAGTACCAGTAAGTATGTGCTGAATGAATGAATGGTGCTTCTCCACCCCCGTTTTTCCTTTTTCTTAATTATTTCACCCACTTACCCCTAAGTTATAAAATCTTCAAATAGCATGTTGACTCTAGAAGGGTGTCATTTCTCCTTGAAGTCCTTTGAGGAGTAAAGTCCTTCATGGTATTGGGGCAGCCCAACACGAAGGGTAGGAGCTCCAGTTAGGTTGAGAAAGGATTTTAAATGATTAGCTAGTTCTACAGAAAACCACAAAAGGGGAGATGCTAAGGGGATTCTACAACCATTTTCAGAGGTAATGGCCAGATTCATCTTAGGCAGAGGAATGTTCTTTGGTTTGGGGAATTACTTCACTGGGCCTTTTAGTTCTGCAAAGAGAGGCCTGGCACTGGGGCAGGGTAGGAGAGGCAGAGATAAGGAGGGCAAATTGCTCTCGTACACTTATAAAAGATGTTTATATTGGTAGGAGAGATTTTCACGTTTTGATGTTTTTTAGTTCCACTGAAAACCAAAGCTTGAGCACAAGCTAAAAATTTAAAGAATAAGGTAAAATGGACAGGTTATTCTGTTCAGTATGGCAGGAAATAGGGCTGAAGAAGAGATCAGAGGGTTCTCCTCGAAATGTTGGATGTTTTACATTCAGCTTTATGGTTCGTGTTCTATGAAAACTTGCCCTCATTAACCCCAAGTCTTCAACAAAAGCCATGGTAACCCTAACGATGGCAGCTTTGTGTAAGCGCTGCCTTAAGGAATCAAAGGTGCACTGTGTCCATGTTTGGGGATGGTGCAGACCGAATGGGACTAGGGGAGCATTAAGTTGTGATGAGACAGCTAGAGGAGAAGGAGGAGCATTTGGAAGCAGGAGGTCGGAGGTGTTAACCAGGAAAACGTAATCACCTATAGGAATTCTTTGAAATTTGGGATAGGAAACAGAATTCCTTGAAATCAACATTATATCAGTATTTGGATAGTAAAGGAAAGGGGACCCTGAAGGAAAGAAAGACTTAGACACTTTCAGATGTGACCCTGGGTCACAACATTCAGACTTGAATTTCAGTGGTTATCTAGTTTTCAAACATTATTTAACCATAGAAATATTTTTATCAAATAAATTATTCTATGGAACCCAATGTGTAAAACAGATAAAAATTGAGCTACCATGATGAGATAGGATAGGGGTTTGGCCTTCCCATTGGATCCCATGCTGGCCCTCAGGCACCTCTGTGGAATCTCACTACCCCAGAAACACAGTTTAAAAACCACTTATCTAGAACACAAAGCAGAATCTGATCATTGATATTCCAGACAGTTGATCATTCTGTCTAACTCTGAGTGCTCATAACCTGCTAAGCAGCTTGCCCCTTAGCCAACTGTCACTGACAGGGTGTTCTTCCTTCTCTTGAACCGACTTCCTCAACTTCTACCCACTGATGGTACTACTACCCACTGGTCCTAATACAAAAATCAAAATAAGCCTGATTTCCTGGCAGGGCGTGGTAGCTTGCACCTGTAATCCCAGCACTTTGGGAGGCTGAGGCAGGACAACGCTTGAGACCAGGAGTTGAAGACCAGCCTGAGCAACATAGCAAGACCCCCGTCTCTACAAAAAAAGTAAATGAATAAAAATTAGCCAGGTGTGGTGGCATGTACCTGTAGACCCAGCTACCTGGGAGGCTGAGGCAGGAGGATCCCTTGAGCCCAGGAATCTGAGGTTGCAGTGAGCTATGATGATGCCACTGCACTCTAGTCTGGGTGACAGAGTGAGACCCTGTTTCAAAAAAAAAGAGCCTGATACCTTCCATGCTTCCATGTAACCATGTAACAGTTCTTCAAATCTTCGAAGGCCTCTTATAGCCTTCCCTAAGTTCCAAGTTAAACATTATTCATTCTCCAACCCTCAAACTATTCTTAAGTTCATGTATTACTTGGGGATCTGAAATTACTGCTATCAACTGGAAAAACAAACTCAGCATAGAAAGGAAGTTCACTTATGACCAAAACAGAGGCACAGAAAAGAGAGGCACAGCCACTTACACTTTGAGGGTAGTAAAGGAAAATGAGAGCTGTTATCTCCTACTCCAGAAACAGCCCAGAGTATATGTTCCCTTCTGAGCACTGCGAAGGGGCCAGAAGTCAGGTGCAACTTAATTCAGCTCAGGGAGGTGCCTGGCATCACCCCTCAGCCCTAACAGCCCCCATATCAGGGGACTAAAGGGGATGGCTGTGGCAGCACAGGCACTCAGCTCTTACTAATGGTATTCTTTTTTTTTTTTGCCTTTAATCTTTTTTCTTAAATTTTTTATTTTTAATTATTCTGTGTACATAACATATATCATATATATTTATGGGGTGCATGTGATGTTTTGATTCTGATAGTATTCTTAGCAGCTGGGCTCAGGAATGCACAATAGTAAATGCCTAGCAGGGGTTCATTTCAGCTGATCGTAATTGGCCACACACATATCTATAGAGTTAGTGACCCTTGGACAACGCCACGGAATCTATTAACTGAAAGTAAGTGGCATTCTATAACCATGGATTCAACAGTTGTTTCAGAGCAGGATGTATCAGCCTGTCAACATTGTTTAGCAGTAATCATTAGATTTACGACTTGCACTTGTTTTAGTAATAATCGTTGGCGCCTGTCAGGGCTGGGGAGGTGAGTTTCGACGGTAAGGGTTAGTGACATCACTAGAACGTGCCCATGTGACCAGCTCACTATGAGACGCTCACCACCACCACCACCACCATGAACAAAATTTGAGCTTCCTGGTATCAAAGTGCTTCACATATGCACCGGGCAGTTTGAGGCCTGGAGCCCCTGTGTACTGTGCAAACCCACGGTGGGAGGATGAAGAAGCCTGCACTTGAGACACAAAGAATGCCTTCGAATGCCTCTCCTGCGTGGCTGTCCTGTATCCTCTGCCAGTAATAAAGCTGTTCCGTGAATACAAACTGTTTGAGTCCTGCGGGTTCTTTAGCAATTGAACACTTGGCATTATTAATGGGTAATTAATGCAGTGAGGATGAGAAGGGACTTCAGATAATGGCCCGTGAGGTGTGAAGGATGCTTCCAGTGGGAGAGAGTTAGTGTTTGGTCCTTAAAGCACACGTCTTTGTAACTGGGTGTGAGGAAGTACAAAACTTCAGTTCTCTTGGACATTAAGGAAGCACCTCCAAAAAAACCAGGAACATGTTTCGGTTTGTTGCAATAGAAAAATATTTTTAACTTTGACAAAGTTTGCCAGGAATGTATGCAAACAGAGAAGGACTGCAGTGTTAATACTCATTTCTTTTTCTTTTTCCCACAAACTCCTTTATTTTGACCCCATACCTCTTAGAAGCAGCATTTTGATTTCATATATGTAAAGTTTTTTCTCCACAAATAGAATGTTACAGACTCTTTCGAACTCTCAAAGAACCATGTGCAAATAATGCTGGGCATAAATGAACGAAGATCACTGGTATTGAAGAAAAAGGCAAGGTAACCCCATGTCTTCCATGAGTTATGGCAGCACCAACAACAAAACAGAAGGGAGAAGAGAATGTATGTGTATGTGTATGTATATACATGCATATGTGTGTACACACACATGTAATTCTCACACACTACATATATGTAGGAAAATGATCTACAATAAAGAATGAAACAAAATATAATCATTTTATTCTTAGCTCAGGATTTGAGCTGTACGTAAATCCATGCTCTGCCACCTGCTAGCTGTGACTGTGAACAGTTATTTTAACTGCTCTGAGACTGGTTTCCTCATCTATAAAATGGCAACAAATTTTACTGTGCATGGTTCTAATGAGGATTAAAAGAGAGAATGCATGTGCTGTGCATGTTATTAAACTTAGGCTGGGCGTGGTGGCTCACGCCTATAATCCCAGCACTTTGGGAGGCTGAGGCAGGAGGATCACTTGAGCCCAAGAGTTCAAGGCTGCAGTGAGCTATGATTACACCACTGCGCTCCAGCCTGGATAACAGAACAAGACTCTGTCTCAATTAAAAAAAGAAAAGAAAAAAAAAAAAAAAGGAACCTAACAAACACCACTGACAGATTTCCAGAGGAGCAATTTTGACCAAAATTTGTTGATTTCCTTTCCTCCTTCCGAGGGTCTGTGTTGTGTGAAGAGAAAGTGGAAATCAGAGAAGAACGGCCAAAGGGTAAATAACTCTTGATAATGTGGGACAACAGCATTAATTTAGCTCTACTTGTCTGCGCTAGAATAATCCCTGAAAGACCAAGCAAGAAATCTCCTATCACTCGACAGACAGAGGCAGCTAACACATGGATCTCCTGACTCCACCGTCCTACCTTTCACCATCCACTTGCCACAGCATCGGAGACAGGAGGGCCACTCACTGGGGATGTAGTTGGACTTAGAGGATCTCTGGGGTCCCTTGTCATGATATTTTATAAACTACAAAATACTGTGCCACTTCACATGCTTACTTAACCTGATGTTTACAACTCAAGAATCTGAGCTTCCCAAAGCAATCATCTTGCAAGGGCTCAGTCAAGATTCAAGCCTCATTCTTCCCGTAACAGAGGCTTTCTCCTTCACGGCAGAGCGGCTTCCAGCACGATGGCAGGCACAGCTACCTGCCCCATCCACCTCCAGCGGACAGAGGGCACCGGCAGCTGCCTTGGACGGTTTTGACTCACTGACAAGCCCTGTGCCAGGTATCTGTGTTTCCCAAAAACTCTCTCTGAGGGCTTGCTCAGGACCAGGGGAGCTTGCAGAGAACGTCCCCCAGGCAACCCTCAACCAACAGGGCTTGGGCAGGAGTGGGTCAGCGCCAGTCTCTGGCATGTTCCGTGTGGTTTCCAGAGGGGCCCCAGCACAAGTGAGCCAGGTGCCCACGGCACTAATAACCCACTCATGAAACACGTCCTTTATTGGCTTCCCCTTCCTGTCTCACCTTCCCCACTTCCTCGAGTGTTCCTCCTGGAGTCAGCTCCTGTGGACACAACAGCACTACGTCTTTAAGTTAGTCTGCTTCTGGAGGAACCCAAACTGAAACGAATTCTAAAATTCATGCTGTTATACTTTCGCACCAAGGGAAAAAAAAGTAATAATGACTGTCGGTGGCCGATCAGTCAGAACCTGATCACAACATGTTCAAGATTTGAAAAAGTGAAGATAACATTCTCCACAAAGCCGCAAGTTACTTCTCCAGCCTCACAAAGACTCCACCTTGCCAGCAACTTCTCTAATTGCAAAGCAGGGTGATGGCTTTCAAAGGGCTCTGTTAAAGCCGTTACAGATCCAGTTTGGACTTTCTAGCTGCAAACAATAGACTTTAGAATATACCCAAAAAGTAGGACATTATTTCTCAACTGAGGAAAATAACTGAATGCATAATGTTTTAAGGAAAGTTTTTTAAAAAAAACTATGATCAAAGTATTTACCTTACAGGAAATGAGCAATCACCTCAATATACATTTATCAACTTTGTACACATTTTAGGAAGATTTCAAAAGATCTCAATACAATTTTTTTTTTTTTTAATTAAGACAGGATCTCACTCTGTCATCCAAGCTGGAGTACAGTGGTGTGAGTGATCACAACTCACTGCAGGCTCAAACTCTTGGGCTCAAGCGCACCACCATACCCAGGTAATTTTTAAAAAATTTTTTTGTAGAGATAAGACCTTGCTATGTTGTCCATGTTGTTCTTAAACTCTGGGGCTCAAGTGATCCTCCCACCTCAGCCTACTGAGTAGCTGGCATTACAGGCATCAATACAGTATCTAAAAATGACCAACCATTTTATTTTAGTAAAAAGAGATTTGCAGCTTCTGAGAGTTGACTATAACTATGGCTGAGAGTATTTAGATTTTAAAATATATATATAAATAAATAAATATATATATATATATATATATATATATATATATGCATGTGTGTGTGTAAAATTCTTGCATAAAAACCAATAGCAACACAACTCACTGAAGTGTGCTGGGTATTTACTCTGCAGTTTGTCCTGCTCCTGAGACGCCAGACTAGTACATTACATGCAATAAGTTCACATAACATGTTTGGTTTTATAGACTCTAACCATTTATTTAACGAAATGGAAATTTCTAATATCTAGCGCTTTTCTACATTTAAAATTTCAGGGAAAAGAGGCTCATGTTCTACAGTATACATTATTACAAAAGAGTACAGTATAAATTTAGCTCAGTTAAAACACTTTCTCTAATGATTAGGATTCATCATCCTTTAGCAAAGGGGACATTTTTCTTGTGGCAAATGTCCATGTCTCTTTGTCAGAGGAGATGCCTGACCAGCACGACCTTCCCTTCGCTCCAACCTGTCCATCAGAGGGTTTCTTTGACCAACAAAACAGGTGGAAGTCTATTTCTCTATTTTGGTTCCCAAGTCAAGTGTAAGACCTCTTAGTTTAGGAAAGAACTCAAACGCATATAAACCAAAGAGCTGTGGTTGTCTTCATCCTCTTTACTCACACACTGCTCGAAAAGTCAAAGTTTTCTTCTGGGCTGTGCTCAGGTGCTAACTGCTGTGCACATAGCTATCATTAGTGCGAATGTGTGGGAGACGTTTTGAATAATGTATAGCACCGGAGGGAAAGAACAACAGCCCCCCCTCCCCAAAATTTAAATATTGCTCTTGCAAACTCTGAAAGCCAAGGATCACTTGTGCCTTGCAGAATCCGGGGGCTCTATCCCCAGGTGCAGAGTACATTTCCCAGGTTTCTCCAGGGCGAAGGCAGGGTGAACACTCTCATTAAACCTGTGCCTGATGATGAAGAGCAACTGTCCACTCTCGGCATTTATGAACAGCAGCCTCTGGTGGTTGTAGTCCAGCAGAATGCCCACTCTGGCCGGCCGCTCCGTCACGTGAACATCACTCGTGATGCCACTGTAGAAAAATGTGTACCTGAAATGAAACAAGATGGGGGGAAAAAACTTTGGAAATCTTGAAGAACTTGATAAGGAAAATCACTTGGGAATAACCAATTTTTCAGTTATTAACTTCAATTCACAATAACGAGCTGCAACGGTGTTGTCCCAAATACTGTAACCAGATCCCGTCTAGGTGCTAAAATGCATAGCTCATCCCAACAGATGAGCATTTTTAATCATTTTGCTCCTTCTGCATTAGGAGGCAGTCCCAGAATAACCAACATATGCCTCCCTTGTGATTTTTCTCCACATTCTAATTCCTTCCCAGCTGCCCACATGTTTTAACTACCGCATTCATGGTGTGTCATTCTTTTGAATAAAACTCCTTTGAGGCTGCCATGTATTTAAAAAAGTACCACAGGCTTGCCTTCCATACCATGTATTAATTTTACAGTTTAAAAAATTTATAGCTAACTTACATAAGGACCTTTATGAAGTTTAAGAAAGATTTCATTATTTTTGCCAACTTCATCCTTTGTTTCTGCTCCTCCTTGCCCTAAACCAACTTTCCTTTTCGTCCAATGTTCACCGCAGCCTCGCGGCCAGAGGGGTTGCCTTCGATTCCTCTCTCCAAGTCAAACAAATTCAATTCAACAACTACTTTCTAGGCATGTCCAGCACTGGACTAAGCACTCAGGGAAGGTGAGGGACTACAGAGCACTGTCCCTGTGCTCTGGGATCCCATACTGTACAGAGCAGGAAGAGAAAACCGTGGACGAGGGCTGAGAATGTATCTCAGGACACAGACTGTTCAAGTGCTTACCAACCACATTTAACAAACGGGCTTCGGTCATGAAGGGAAAAGGTTCAAGGCCAGGCAAGGAGGGAGAAATTGCTGACCAGAAAAGCTAAATTGCTCTGTGTAAAAAAGTAACACAAGTTTGGGGTTTTCTCCCAGTAATCTTAGAAACTGAGTGTGGGGCCCTGAAAGTAGGGGAAGGGAAGGAATGAGAGATGGAAGAGAAGGAAAGTGATGAGAGAAAGGTTTGTGAATGAGTGGGTCAGAGGACTGGGAGCACAGAGACACCAGGGCAGTTCAAGGCCTAAGAATCTGAGTCAATGACAGGTCTGGCAGGAGGGACTGAGGACCTTTAATACCTGCAATGTCTGTTTTAAGGCCCAGAAGCTCAAGGTCAGAGACTTAGAGGCTGGCAACTAGGCAACTTCACTGTAGAAAGAAACTCGCATGTGAGGACAGAGGCTCACGGTGATGGGGAGCTAAGCGAGACTTAGGGGATGATGAAGAACCTCTCTACTGCCTTGCTAAGGAGAGAGATGCCAAGACATTATGAAGTTCTGGAAACTGCAGGGCAGATAAATGTTTCAGGCAGCAATGACGGGGAGCAGCAGGGTGGGCTGGGCCCTTACAGAAGGCTTTGGGAGCAGATGGGCTCAAACTCAGCCAGAAAGAATGGGCAGGGCTTGAATAGGTGGAAAGGAAGGAGACAGAGATCCATGCAGCAAGGACACATCAGCCACCATGATGAGGTGGCTGAATGGCCTGTACATGGCAGAGAACATCACCACCTGCCTGATGGGCTTGGACGGGACATGAGAGTGACTTTTAGGATATTACATAGATAAGCAAGCCAGGAGCCAAGCTCTAGACCTGCCCTGTCAAATACAGTAGTGACTAGCCACATGTGGCCACTTAAAATTAATTAAATAAATTTAAAATTAAATAAAATTTAAAATTCAGTGTTTCAGTCCTCCTAGCCATATTTCAAGTGTTTAATAGCCACTTGTGACATCATTTTGCTATTTTTGTAGAATGTTCTATTGCAGTGCTGGTCTGGAGGGTCCTTGATGACCAAATGAGCTATTTCCTCTCCCCCACTTGGAAGGTCCCTGGTCCCCAGGCCCCAATGGCCCAGTGCTGGTTAGTCCTTGAGCTAATCCCCACCATGGAGGCCACAGAGGGAAAGACATTCCCTGATGCCTTGGCTCCACCAGTTCTGCAGGACGGGGAATGTGCCCAGCTCCACTTTTGCCTCCATTTCCAACTGAGCACACCAATGCATCCATTAACACGCGTCTGGCCTGAAACCCAGCCCGTTAGCCTGGGGCCTGGCTCCCTGCCCAGCTTTTACCTGCCTGCCCTCGGGACTGATGGTCCCTGTTCAAACAAGCATCATCCAGAAGCCTGACTATGAACACCTGGGTGACCCTGGAACTGCCTTTCTGTGGCCCCCTCCCCCAGGCAGACTGAGGACCCCACCCCCTTGAATCTCACAGCTGACCCAGACTCAGCCCACACCCTCGCTGGTGGCCACACCCCTCAGGGCTCCTCACCCCGGCCTGGCCTCGTTCTTTCTGGCTTCCCCTCCTCACTGTGCCCTGCACGTGGTCCCCCAAGTTCTGGTACTGCTGTCCATACTTGTAGATTTTTGAGCAGAAAAGGAAGGGATATGATCAAAGTGATGTTTTAGAAATATTTTTCAGTTTGGACGTGTGGGATAGCTTGGGGTGGGGAAAGACCCGAAGGGAGCCTACAGGCAGGGGGGCTGCTGGTGAAACTGCAAAGCAGGTGAGGCAGCCTTGAACTAGGACGGCAACGTGAGGAGGGACAGGAAGAAAGCCAGCTCATTTTCTTCCTGAGACAGACCGTGTCCTTCATAACAGCAACAGCTTAAAGCTCAGATTCTGTGTAAGCAGAATCAAGAGTAACACAGGTTGGTTAAAATCATTAAGCCAGAAAGAGTGAAGGACACAAGGGGCTGCCACAGCAGTTCTCCCAGCGTCCCAGAGCCCGGGTGCTCCACATGAAGTCCCCAAGATAAGAAATGAGGCACTTGGGACCTGACCTCCCTCTGCTGTGACTACACAGGTTGACACACCCTTTCTCCTAGCATCCATGGAGCCTGCTCAGAGCCTGGAAGAGCCAAAGACCAAAGTTGTCCGTTGACCTTGTCAACAAAATATACAATTCTATTTTCTAGAGTCTAGAAATGTGCTATTGGAAGTTAGTCCTTGGTTTGGATTTTTAAGGATTTGAATAGGCAAGGATGTTTTCGTGAAATTAATACCTAGTTTCAACCCTAAATCTACTAACCCTAAACTCTGAGTTTGAGTGATTTGAAACTCTGGGCAGGGGCTGGGTCCTTAAGCGTTGCACAGTGTTGAATATCAATTAATCATAATCGCTCTGACTTGATGGAATGTGACTTTAAATAGTGCTTGGAGATGGTGTCCTTATGAACCATCTCAGAGAAGCAAACTGTCAAGTAGGATGCAGGGAGAAGTGTGCAGCCAGAGATATGCAAATCCCAATCTGTGGGCCTTTTCTGGGAACTTGCAGGCATTGAAGGCTTCTTTTTAAAGCATTTCATTTGAATAATGCCTCACATTTGTGTGACACTTTACAATTTCAAACCTCTTCCTTGTACCTGATTTCATGTGATCCTCACAACCCCGAAAGGCCAGGGATTACTGTCCCCTGCTGAGACAGATGATGCATGCGAGGTTGCTCAAAGGGTTAACCAACTTAGGGTGAATAGCAACAGGTGGCGATGCAAGGAAGGAGCCAGGACTAAAATTAGGTTCCTGGCTCCCAGGCCACTGCTCTTTCTATTAAACCATCCTGTGGGCATATTCAGATTATAACAAGCTTGTCTGATCTCTCTGAGACTAACATGAGATAATGGCATTTACACATCCACCAACCAAACAGTACGAGTAATACAGACCAGAGCTTGGCAAACTTTTTCTGTAAAGGGGCAGATAGTAAATATCTTAAGATTCGGAGGCCATTTGGTCTCTGTCAGCTCTGCCACTATAGTGCAAAAGTAGCCATAGACCATACATAAACAAACGAGCATGACTGCGTTCCATAAAACTTTATGTACAAAAACAGGCAGCGGGTCACGTTTGGCCTATAGGCTGCAGTTTGCCAACCCCCGATACAGACCAATGCAGGGGAGGTGTGGAATGTCCACTTCCTCCTTACTCTGTTGATTCCTTCTCTGCCAGGGAGCCCTCTCAGCATTACCCTGTGATCTCTCTGCACCCTGGGGTGAGGTTCGAAGGAAAAACTGGCCATGCACAGCCCAGCAGCCCTCCCTCTTCCCTGTTTCTTGCTCATAAGCTGACTGGAGAGACACACAATCCTTCCCTGCTTCCCCAGAGACCACCTCTGCCCTGCAGGGCAGGGAAGCTGGCCTGGCCAGGGCTCTGGGTGGGTAAACCTGCCTAACAATAGAGTTCAATATAAGAAACACTCTTGCTCTTAGGTATGATCCACATTCTCTAAAGTTAGCTTTCTCAGTAATAAGTGTAAGAGTTTTGTCTCCGTATACTCGACTCTTGTTTTCTTTCTTAGTTGGCTCAGAACTAAGGGAAGAGATGTGGGATGCTATTTATTAGGTCCCTCAGAGACCCTAAACACCCATGCAGACATTTTGATTAGGAGGGAAGGGGCAGGGCTCCGGCTTACCTCTGTGGCTCAGAGCAGTGCATGTACCACGAAGTGTCCCCTTGTCCCAGGGTCCCGGCCTGCACAGCCGAGCTGGAGCAGATGCCGAGTCGATAAGCTGGGCAGTCTGTGACTGTGGTTTCCCAGTAATGCTGGCCACAGGCAGGCAGCTCCTCGCCCAGCACCGATGGGATCCTGCAGGCAAAGTCGATCAGATCAAGCTTGGCACAGAAATCGCCAGCCTTTATCTCATGAACATCAGCATTCGTAAACTCATACACAGTTTGGGCAGGATTCTATCCTTGGAAACTGCCTCAGAGTTCCCCAAACTCTCAACACGCATTTGCTGTATTTTCCCTGTCACACACAACATGCATATATTGCACATTGCACCTCTTAAAGGAAGTGGGAACCAGGAAATAACTAGAATAATGGCAGGACAAAAAGAAATGGCACAGTCTCTGCTTTTAGGGAGAGAGAGGAAATACAAGGGAGGCAGGTGGGGAATACGACTTGCAGAGCTTTTTTCCAACACTTGCAAAAAAGGAATCACCAAAATCTTCTTTAACAGTGAGTTCTAGAGCCTGCTGACCTTCCTGGGCACGGCAAACAAAACACCTTTTAAACGGTAAGACAGTTGGTGAGGCCTGAGCAGAGCAGAGTGTGGAATTAACCAGGTATGTTTAGTGTGCTTCGTAGACACTTGTGGTCAACAGTCTGCATGACTGTGGCGTCTTTGAGTTGTAGTAGGTGCCCCTGAGAGGTTGGTTAAAAGTCTCTTTTTTGTCTCACCTTAGCTATTTTTACAAGAGGCTCAGTAAAATGAACCAAAGTACTTTCAGCTGCTGATGGGTGACCTTGTTTGCATGAATTGCTCAGTTTTGCTTGGAAATGGCTGAGACAGCAAGGAAGCATTTTTAATTTAAGCAGCCTTAATATTCAGTCAGCACCCTCTTCCTCTCCCCTTTAACAGATGAGAAAATGATTAATGCAAGGAAATGTATTTCACTTCCTCATGTCTTTACCCAACAACCTCATTTCAGAGAGGTGGCTACTGACAAGCCCTCACTCTCTGGAGCAAAGCCCAGCTGCCTGATATTTATGGCCTAATTTTCTGGTTAATAATAAATAAAATTCTATAAAATACATTACAGTTATCATTAGTTATTATCTATGAACTCTAACCCATCTCCAGTCTACTTTTCTTTTTAATTTTTTGAGAAATCCAAAAGAGAGAAAAGCTCAACCTATTTCTTAACTCTTTTTTTCCCCCTGAATTCACTCATTTGTATACTTTTAGCATCTACAATGCCCAGGCCCCATGCCAGACTCTGGGGATTCGCAGATGCATAAGACAGAGAATTATTCATGATTGACTGGCTGACAAACGGCCCCATGAGTTTTCCATCCTTTTACACAGATAAGACCAAAGGGTGCCAGGGCCTGGAGAAGGTGCGACCATTTCTAGAAGCTGTAACACCTGAGTCGGGCCACAGATAGGCAAGTAGTGACCCAACAGGAAAGCGGTGCAGGTCTCCGCTGGCCGGCTTAGTGCACATCAGCACCGTCAGCAGCGTGGGCTTCACGTGCTTTCTCCCATTTGGCCACTTTGAGCCTCAAATGACCACGAGACTTTGCAGGCAAGTTGTAGGGCAGCCCCCCGAACCCATCCTCAGCCTCTGGCTCTTCTTTGCTTTGATGCTTCCTTTTGGGGGAAGCTGCTATGGGGACAAGATTCTGTGGCCAGAACCAGGAACACAATAAAATGTCCTTCTCCTCTATTCCTTTTCAAGAGGGTTGATACAAAATCCTGTTTGCTATTGAAAGTAATAGACAAATTACTGGGCCCTTTTTTTAAAAACTGAACCAGAGATAATACCTTAAAACCTCCAATGTTTTAAGCAAAACCATCTATCTGGGCTTGTCTTTTCAATAAAAATATTGACACTTGCTCCAAGTTATGAACCATGGCTGCCACTTTCCCCTCACAACGAACCACAACTGCACTGCGTGGGTGCACACACTTATAGGCAATGCCACGTCCAGGCCTGTCCATTAAGCTAAGAATATGCTCAGCTGACGCCACACCGAGGCAACCTAAGACTCTACCGCCGGGGCATTAGTCCACTTGGGCTTTCTGCTTCTACTTACTCTGTCAGCCTTCTCCTCTCGGTGAAGCTGATCACCGTCCCATTGGAGGAAATCTGTAGGGCAGGATGAGCTGTTTCTCTCAACAAGAGAAATCTGGTTCCTATTGCAGTTAAGAAAATAGGATTATAACATTGCCATGATGTCCAGTGCTGTCCCCGGGCCAGGCCCCACATTTCAGATCTTAGTCTCCCTCTCCCCTGACATCAAAATCCCCCCACTCAGTGTTTTCAGATCCATAGCTGAAAATCTCACTCGTGATGAGGCATTCCTGGATGCCAGTGGCTGGTTTTCATGGGGCTGCTGGTATGTGCTCACAGGTGTGTCCTGTACTAGCGCTCACTCTGCTATGCAAAGTGTGCTCCTTGGACCAGCAGCTTCTACATCACCTGGAAACTAGTTAGAAAGACAGAATCTCAGGCCCCACCCCAGACCTACCAACTCAGAATCTGTATTTTAACAATATCCTCAGGAGACCTGTGTGTGCATTAAAATTTGGGGATGCACTGATATAGCCTAAAGGAGAGGCTTTAATAATTGGAGGTACAGGCACGATGTTGGAAGTATGGAGAGAACATTTCTGGGCAAGCAGCTCTCACATCTGCTCTTCCTAATCATCAGACTGGCCCTAACTGCATCACAAATGAGACAGGTGCACAAGTTTTTGCTGGTTAAGCAAATCACATATTGTGCTATCTCTGGGTCTAGGATAAGATAATAAAATGATGACCTTTCCATTCCTCACTTCCTTTCACAAAAATGGAGAATAGTCAAACATTTTTTGTTGGCATCATCTGGGCATTTTCCCCAAAATGTCATTGAGCAGTTCTATCACTTCCTTGAATTACTCTTTCAGTCATTCATTCAACAAACATTAATTGGCACAAACTATGTGTCAAGCACCAAGAATAAACAGAAGAACAAGACTGGAAACCCATTCATAGAGTTCACAGTGTAATAGAATAGGAATACCCCCAACCCACCACACACACACACAAAATATACTCACAAATTATCAAACAAGAATCATCTTGGGAGATTTCTAAAAACACAAATGTCCAAGTCCAACTCCAGATCTTTGGGAGTGGGACCAGGACATCAGTATCTTTTAAGCACCCTGACTGATTGCTAATGGGTAGCCAAGGTCGAGAACCTTTAAAGCAGAGAAATGAAAGAAACATCTTGACCTTTGACCAATCTTGGGTCCCAATGACAAAAAGCTAGCACTGACAGCAGGTTGGGGGGCTTTATGAAGTTGCCCTTTAAGATGTCTTCTCTGGGTGTCAGAAGGGCAGGCAATACTTGGAAATAGCTTCTCTCTACAAAGGAAAAGTACCTCTGGTGGAGATGAGGGCAGCTTCACTCTGTTCACTTGTCCCAAATGCATTGATGGCTCTCACGTAGAAAAAGTAATTATCATTGGGTTGGAGGTTAACTTTCAGCTGGAGTCCTTTGATTCCAGAGAAAGATCTAAATACAAAGTGAAAATAATAATTTTAAAATAAGGCCATCTGCTAAATGACTCATATTTCAATTCTGTAGTGAATGAATATATGTTATTAACAACAAATAACTTATTTTATTCTCTTTTTATGACCACTGGAATTAGCAAGCCAGATTCTGCAAAATGGCCATTGTCCACTAAAATTACTTTATCAGATCATTTCTATTTTTGTCAAATTTTGTCCAGTGTGTGCCTTCCAGAATAGTCTTTGAAACAGAATCAGATACTTTTTTTTTAATTCAGAAAACAAACTGATTTTGTGGTTAATGAATCTCCAAGAATATATTATTTTCTTTATCAATTTTTGGCTGAGAGGGCACTTTTGGATTAAGATGATATTAAATCAATCTAAAATACAAAGTACCCTAATTATCTCATTAATAGATCCAAAGTATGGAAAACTTAGGGTAATGATTTCCTACATGATCATCATGCCAAAGCTACCAAAGTTAACAGAAACTGAGTATCTTAAAGAAGACAATATCTTTAAAGCAACTTGATCCTGGCAAGAAAAGAGAATTCTAAGTGCCAAAAAAAAATCCTTAAAGTTGCGGTTTCTAAATCACCTATTTAAATTAAAAGAAAAGTGCTAGTAGTGGTATCTCACTGGCAGTGGGCTTGGCAAGGACACTGTAACAACCCAACCAGTTAAATGCAAATGGACTCGCTGGATTTGAAGACGGAGCTCTCTGGATTTGCCAATGAGCTGGAATAGTTTTGTGCTTCTTTTTCATTCTCTTTAATCTGCTTGATATCATGGCCTAGAGCAACGATACCAAAAAAAAAAAAAAAAAAGCATTCAAGTGCTCTTTCTGTAAGCCTCCCTTGGGAGAGGCGGTGGAGAGAGTTACAAGTTAGGCTTCTTGCTGATGAAAGAATTCCTAACACCGGTGCTGGAGAGCCAGAGTCCTGCCTCTGGGAGCATGCAGTGCATAACGGTCAACGGAAATAATAGCACAATAGCCTTCAGGTTCATTCTCAGAGAAGCAGGGGTTTTTATTTGTTTGTTTTGTTTCACTATTAATGAATACACCACAAAAGCATTAGAATCCAAGAGTGGTCACTGTTCATCCACAGATGGATTTTTTTTCATGTTATTTCTACTTTTGCTCAGTTATTTCACTTCTCAATACCTGCTTTAGAGAATAGCATGAAGAACCAGAAAAAGGAAAAAGGATCATTGACTCAGGAAACAAACTAATTTAGAACTTAAAGGCAGAATAACCACCCCACCTCCACTCCAGGTCTAAAAGTACAGAACTCACAGTGTGTTCCTTAGAAGGAAGTGGGGAGGGGAGCAGCTTGGATCTATTTGTGCATCTGCTGTTTAGTGCCTGGATCTGGAAAAGGTCAGTCTGAACACCTCGGATCATATTGGCTGTTATTTCAGAACCTGTCACCTGACGAGACCCTCAGGAGAGGACTATCTTTAGATGCACTGAGAATAGATCAATGAAATTGAACCACATGTCCACTGACAACTAATTATGCTCCAGTTAATTAATGAAAAAACATGCCCTATGACTGAGAATGTAATTCCTGACTAGTATCTAAAATATTATTCTAGGGTAGATGTATTGCTTATCTTATCTGAACTGATGACCGAAGAAATATTTTAAATGTACATTAATTATAATTAGTGATAAAATGATTGTCTCAATAAGCACACTCAGCCTGAACTGAATTTTAGACTTCATTCACTCATTAAATACATATTTATTGATCACTTATCCTATGCCCAGGCCCTGTTATCCTCAAGCCTGAGGGGAAAGTGACAAAGATTGGTGAGGAAGTTTTTGCTCTAGAGACTAGATAGAACATACTGGCTTCATTTTGTAACAATACGGTTGTTAAATACCAAGGATGCTGTTTTTATAGGTAAGTGTTTGCCCTCAAGATTTATGAAGTCTGTCAAGGAGGAAATTCCATATATATAGTCAACTGCACGCTATGTCTCATTACCCGTTTAAAGAATAAAGGTTAATGTGGTACTGAAGTCAAAATATGGGATCAGTCCTGCTGTCAGTGCATTAAACAGGTTATGCAGATTTGACAGACACGCACAACGCCCAGGCATGAAAACAAAAGTAATACCACATGTGGTGGTGTTTTATTGTTTAAAAGTTGCCATCTTATGGTCAAGCCTCAAGAACAAAATGAAAAAGATCAGAACAAATGGTTCGTTTCCATGTCTATTTATTCTGACTCCAGTTAGATGTCTCCAAAGTCTCCATGTCAGCTGTCCCTGCTTTTTAGCCAAAGGAAAACTCCAAGAATTTTGGAATTTGAGTCTAAAGAATGGCACCTTTCCGGAGGTTATGATTTATTTAAAAATCAAAAACCTGTCATGATTGCAATTAAATCCACATGACTTATAACAAACATTGCATAGTTTGCAGAAAAATTCAAGTTCTTAGAGTATCCAAAATGAACTTAAGTGGTCCAATAACAAATGAAACCACAGTAGGTTATTGGTGCTCAGTTAAGAAGGGATTTTAGACCAGTAAATAATACGACTGCCGTGACTACGATTAGAAGTCTAGAGCCAATAATAAAATTCAAAAGTCAGTAGGAAATTTGACTCACATGGTCTCACTTTGGGTCACAAGCATGGGATTTTCCCTACAAGAGCCACAGTGCAGTGGAAAGGGATGGCTTTAGGTGGGCAGCTTCCGAGATGTGAGGGCAAGAAACAGCACCTAGAAACCCCGACGCATTGGCAAATCAGCGGATTGCTGGTGGAGCATAAGCACGTGTGGAGTCGGAACGTAGCACAGAGCTCTGTGCCCAGCAGGTCTTCAAAGGCCTCAGCCTGCTCATTTGTTAGCTCCAATACTGTGAAGCAGAGAGAAACGACTGAGAGGCAGACTCATTGTCTCCTCAGGAGTCCGCAGGGCTGCCATGCGAATGGGAGACTGGTTGGTCTCCTTCTCTGTTGTTTCAGAGGGCAAATGAGAGGAAGGACTCAGGAGGCTGATGACTGTCCGATGTAAGGGAGGCCTTTCCAGCTTGTGTCCTTCCAGTCTTCAGCTTTTGCAAGGAGTGATTGGAAAGTTTGCCACGAATAACCATGGACAACAGGGCAAGAATCATTTTAAGTGAGAATTGAAAAGGATCTTTACAAAGTAAAAAATCAACAGAAACATAATGTTTAAGGGGAAAATACTAAAAGCATTCACATTAAGTCAAAGAGAAACATGAGGTTAAAAAAACTGGGGAGGTAGGAGGTAAAATTATTACCATTCGTAGATGATATGATTGTTTATCTAGAAAACCCAAGAAAATCAGCTGAATGCTTACAAAATCAGAGAATTCAGTAAAATGGCTAAATATGAACCTCACACAAAAAGATCAAAAGTCTTCATATATAAATAACAACTAGATAGAAAATAAAATGAAAGATTGTTTTTTTTTTTTTGAGACAGAGTCTCACTGTGTTGCCCGGGCTTGAGTGAGTGCCGTGGCGTCAGCCTAGCTCACAGCAACCTCAAACTCCTGGGCTCAAGTGATCTATCTGCCTCAGCCTCCTGAATAGCTGGGACTACAGGCATGCGCCACCATGTCCGGCTAATTTTTTTTTTTTTTTTAGAAAAGGAGTCTTGCTAATGTTGCCCAGGCTGGTCTTAAACTCCTGGCTTCAAGTGATTTCCTGCCTTGACCTCCCAAAGTGCTGGGATTACAGGCGTGAGCCACCATGCCCAGCTGAAAAGTCTTATTTAGAATAGCGACAAACATTAAAAAAGTATAAGATTCACAGGAAGAACATTTTTTAAGATTTCTATTGAGAGAAAACACAAAAGACTTGAATAAAGGGAAAGGCACATCAGTTCTTAAACAGGAAAATGCATCATCACAAAAATTTCAATTCTCTCTCAATCTATAAATTTAACATGTTCTCTGAAAACAACAAATCATCAGGGGCAGGCCTGTGGAGGAGGCTATGTGAGCTGATTCTAAAGATCGTATAAAATACAAACTAGCAAATAGCAAAAAAAAAAAAAAAAGTCATGAAAGGGCAACCTAATCTATCAGGAATTCTAAATTATAGAGCTATGATAATAAAAACGGTGTGATCCTGGGGCATATATAGATGGATCAATGGACCAGATTATAAAGGCCAGGAATAGAGCTAAACATCCAGTCTGTTGAGTATATAATGATGGAAGCATTTCAGATCAGAAGGGAAAATGCTGGGTGTTCTTGTTGGGACAGCTGGATAGCCATGCTAAAAAAAAAAAAAAAATAGAATTGGATTCCCTACTTCACACTTTCTACTGAAATAAATTCCAGATGATAAAATAGTTTTAAAAAATTAAATTACCATATTGGCTACTACAAAAAAAAAACATGGGAACACACACACTCTTGGGAGGGAGGTACATTTTGAAATATGACACAAAAATTTAAAAGCTATTTTCAAAGGAGATTGATACATTCAACTAAATTATCATTTAAAAATATGCATGGCAAAAATATCAAAAAAAGATTTGCAACTCATATCACACATGAGAGCTAACTTCCTTTAAAAAAAAAAGAGCCTCTACAAATCAATAAGATAAAACCACCACAATCCAACGGAAAAAAAAATTGGTAAAGGAAATGAATAGTTTATAGAAAAAGAAGTACTATACATCGCTCTGAAACATATGAAAAGATGTTCAACCTAATAGTAGAAATGCACAGTTAAACTACAATAAGATTCCATTTCCTACCTACTAAATTGTGGAAGGTCAAAAGTTTTATCACACCAGGTATAGGCAAGGGTATGAGGAACCAAGCACTCTTACACCCTGCTAGCCAGAGAGTGAGCAGCTACAACCTCTATGGAGACTCTTTGGAAATATCCGTCAAAATTCACAATGAAGACACCTTTTGACCAGTCATTCTACTTCTAAGAATTTAATCTACAAATATATTTGCATGTGTGTGAAATGATATATGCACAGGGTTGTTTACTGCAGCATTGTTTGTGATAGCAAGAGAATGGAAACAACTTAAATGCTTCCCAACTGGTAAATAAGTTAAATTGTATTCTTAAACCACAATACAATGAAATTGTTTTTTAAAATTGAGGAAGTTCCATATGTATTGATATGGGATGCTCACCAAGGCATATTTGTAAGCAAGAAAAACAAGGTGGTGGAAACATATATAGCATGCTACCATTAGTTGAAAAACTATAGATGCTTGGTATAAGCACAGAATCTATCTGAAAGGATAAATATGAATCAGGTAATGGTAATTGTTTCTGGGGGAGAGATTTGAGTAGGTAAAATATAGGTATAAAGGAGACTTAATTTCCACTGTACTTCCTTTTGTGTCTTTTGAATTTGTACCATAAGTACATATTCTCTATCCAAAATTAATTAAATAATTAATTACTTTAAAGTAAATTAATTAATTTACTTTTAAGAACTATATTACCAGTTCCGGAGTTCAGGAGTTGGTTGAATGTGTTTGCAGAATTTCAAAAGGGCACGTTAGTTTGAACACTGTAAGGTAGCTTCTCCAGGAATTTGATAATTCAGTAACTTGTGTGGGATGGAAAGAAGGAATATGCACCTGCTCAAGGTAACTTGAGGGGCTGGCAGTTACAGGGAGTGGCTGTTCTCTGCATCAGCATGTCTAACACCTGGATCTAAGCATGCTTCCTCCCCAGGGGAGGGGCACCTGTATACAAACCACATGGAGGAGTCCAGTGCCCTGACTCCTGGAAGCAGCCTATTGATGGTGCCGTCACTGCAGCGCACAACAGATGGCTAAGTAGGAATTGTTTTTAAAAACACAGTTGGCTCTTACTGGCATCCACATTGGCGGCACCAACATTCAGCCATCAGTCAAACTGTTTAATGTGAACTGTGAACAGAGCACATGGCTGGGCCCTGTGGGACTAGCTAGTAAGACAGTGTTTCCCAAACCTGCCTGGGCATATTAGACCTTCCAAACTGGAATCTCTTGAGGGGCCTTTCAATCTAAATGTTTAATAAGCATTCCAGTTGATTTTTATGATGATTTAGGCCAGGGAAACACAATCATAAGATAATGTGCAGTGAGAAGGGATGAGAAGGAAAAATAGGAAAAAAGAAAATTACATGAGAATGTAAGCAACATTAAATACAAGAAAACTAACTAAATAGCCATGGCTGTTTGAAGCCATTTATAAAACCATAATTAACTGTAAACATGGAACTTTTTGTTTCAGATGAAAAATTTTGGTTAAATCAGGATTAAGAAGAAAGTTCTGCTTTTCCTTTTTTAAAAACTTGGTGAATAAAAATTTTTGAACAGGATTATTTTTCTTTTGATAAATGAGGATCTTATGAGACCCGATGTTAACAAAATATCACTCTTAGTTCATAAGAGTGTAGAAAAATAACATGGAGGCCAAATGTTGACAACCATGGGACATAGGCTTTCCTATGACTAGAAGCTCTTATAAAATCCCCATAAGCCAAAGGTTCCAGCAGAAAGCTCCTGGATTTCCATTTTCTCTCTAGTTCCCCGCAAAAGCCTGAACGATACCATTTATATTTCAGGCAGAGAATCCCAGGAGCTTAGTAACATTTATTCTCCCGGATTCTCTAAGCCCTCATTTACCACACCATGGCCACATATGTGGACAATTGCTTGAGGTCCCCCCAGAACGGCCAGTGCAGAATGGTGATTTAACATTATGCTTTCAGATCCCGTTTAAAAAAATGGTTACATTGGGAATGTTTTTGCATCTTTTGTAAAACTGCTCTTAAAGACAATCACTATTATCTTGTTCAAATAGCCCTTATATAAAGATCTACATGAAAAATTCATCTTAGAGCTGAATGTCAAGAAATATAATTGTCTCTCTTAGTGAAATGTTGTGCTTCTTTTTAAAAAGGAGATGAGTTATGTAATCTCTTTCTTCCTCTTGCTCCCTCCCCCTCTCTCCTGTTTTCACATTAGCTGCCAGAAAGTTCAGATTTAAATTTCATGTTCCGTTGAGGTGCGGTTCTTAACCCGCACTTTCTGATAGGGTCTCCTCAGCCCTGTGCTATTTGGCTCTTGTTCTTATAGGGCTGTTGTACTGGTTCTATTATATCTGGGTCTTTTATTATGAACAACTTGAATACTTTTTTGATACTTGACATAAGTCAGAAGTAAAGGAACATGTTGGGTTTCAATTGACTGAGGTTTTACTGTACAACCAGGAGGCGGAGGGAAGTTTTTAAATGATCAAAGTCAAATTAGGGTCATTTGAAAAGGAAGATTTCATTTCTAAAAAGCTGAATGCCAAGAGTGTTGGGGGGTAAAAATCCTCTTCACATAACTCACTCTCCCAAAGGCTCCAGCAGAGGGATATTACAACTGGATCAAGAAAATAATACCACATAACTGTTGGCAATTAGCTCTTAATTACTCAACAAATTTCAACCCAATCATGTCGGTGGCCCTCCTGTCACCCTATGAAGCAAGCAAGGAGCAGGAATAACTGTCTCCTTTACCCACAGGTTGCAGAGAAGGTCCAATGACTTGCTGTTGACCGCTGGTCAGTCATGACCTATCTCAGAGCTTAGTAAGAAAGTTTGGAAAAAAAAGAAAAAAATGCTGGGATTCCTCACTCCTGCTTAGGCACTAAGTTCATTAAGAAACTCACCCTGATTTGTCCTTATTTTACTTTACAGGTAGAGCAGTGGGCGATCCCAGCTGGAACACCCACCAATGACAGGCAATTCTGTTCCTGCTTCACCAGGTGTGGCCCCAGAAGCTAGAAGCAGGGGGAACGTGAGCTCACAGGCCCCGCACCCAGAGCTCACCCTCCCCTGGGAATGCGCATCCTGGAGGGCAGCCCAGGGAGGGTCTCCCTACTCCACAGCCTCTGCCAGGGCCAGGGAGCAGGAAGCTCACTCCCAACTACTTTGTGGCGTATTGAGTCTCACAGACTTGTCATTCAATACACGGCTTCTCTCTGCACGGCCCACACAGCTAATCCCTGTACTATATTTCTCTCAGTTTTCCCTCCTCCACCCACACTTCTGCTGACTTCTCTCCACACAGGAGAGACAGAACAGCTGAGGAAACAGCAGAGCGGTGGAAAATTTTTGAAAGTGTTTTGAGCCCACCCAACCTGAGGCGAGCATTCAAAGAAAAACAGGAAGAGGGTGAGTAGGAGCTCCCTCAGCCCCCACACACAAGCCGGGGATTGTCACTCCCGCCCACCCCAATCCCAACAGGGGCCGACTGCCGGGACTGAGCCTCAGTGCCCACACGCAAAAATATGCAAATAGGTTTTCTGTGAGGATTATGGAATGGAGGCAATCGCTCAGCTATTTCAGACACTGCATCAGGAAACTTGAGGGCAAAGTAGGTTCATTTTATTCAAACATCCGCCTTAAGAGTTCAACCAGCACCTTTGGTCTCAAATTGGAAAAGCTAGAGGTTATCATCATACTGGGAGAATGAATACAGGTGTGAAGATGGATGTTCTGTTCTGGCAACCAAAATTAGAATCCCCAATCTAGAGGACAATCGATGCCCTCTGTGTGTGTGTGTGTGTGTGTGTGTGTGTGTGTGTGTGTGTGTGTGTGATTTAATATTATTCATCCTTTTCTCCCTTTTTTTTCCATTTCAACTTCTCTTCCTACACCAAACCAGAGCTTTTAAGGCTGCCTATTTTTTTCAGGGATTGGGTGTGGGAAAGAGATGTGAATTCATTTAGTTCTTGTTCCTTCTCTCTTTTGCTACAGATTCCAGCCAGTTAGATGACTTGAAGTGGGGAAGGGCAGAAGGAGATTGTCTAATCTCCTTCATTCATTCATTCATTCACTCGTTCATTAAACAGATGTTTGTGGAGTATCTACATAGATAAGTTCCTCATCCTCCCAGTTTATGGTCTAGGCTCAGTCAAACTGAGCTACCACAAAGAAATAATCTTTGATCCCACTCGCTCCCCTTCAGTGACCTCTGGATTGATTTTTGGATCTCATTTAGTACTATAGGGTTTTTGCATGGAACACAGAACCTACGTAAGGGTTATATAATCAATGGATAAACAAGATTATAAATGCCCTTCCCTATGCGTGATCCATGGAAAGGTTTGTAGCCCACAGATTAGACTAGTCCTATCTCCTGGTTAAGTACCCAAGCACTAAAATTAACTCATTCACCCATCCTTCTTTACTTTGTTGGCATGATTTACTTTTTCCCATTTTGAATAAGAGATTATCCTGAAAGCTGGCCTAATTTTTCTTATTATGTGCTTGATGCTAATTGATATTAACCCATTCAGGTATCACATATGTCTTGAGTAGCTACAATATGGCAGGCACTGTCCCAGGCACTGAGGCTCCACCTTACATAGTGATCCATTGAGGGAGTGAGACGACAACTCTTGGCTCTTTGCAAGAGACAAAGTAAGTTTAATTATCCATTGCTGTGCAAAAAACCAAAGTGAAGAATGTGGTTCTAATACAATAGAAAAAAGAAGGGATTGTTTGCATTTGTTGACTAGAGGTAATAAAATTTTGAGGTTTTTTTATCAACGCTACCATTACACTGGTTATCCATAGCCAACATCTTAGAGATTGAGCTATATAGGCTGTAGTTAAATAGTTAATGTTTCATAAAGTTTTGAAACACCAAATCCTGTAAGAAATGTTTTAAAGTTGGTTGTCAGAACCAGATAGTCAAAAGACCTATGACACATGGCCACTCTCAAAAAGCAGAATTTCCCTTCCCTCCTTAACTTTCAAATTGGAGAACCGAAGAGATACAAATGAGTTTTACAGTCCTGGGTCTCTGAGATTAAGGATGAATTACTCCACAGTCTATTGATGCCAGCCTAGGGTATAAGACACTGAGGCTCATACCAATGAAGGATGGCTCTGATGTGGTGTGTCAGCAATAGACTTAGCAAGTGAACAGGGTAATAATTTGTGGCCAAGAAAATTTTGCTCACTTCAAAAAATTATCTATTGTCAGACTCAGCAGGGATTCAGAAGCTAGAGAGTCAGCCTTGGGCTGTGGACTGAACATACCTTTTCACATCCTGGCACTGAGGGGTCTTTTAGCACCTAATTGGAAAACAGCCCCATCTCCAACACAGCTTCAAACTATTAACAGGGCTCCGAATGAGCAATTTCCCTTCACTCCTAAACTTGCTGGACTATGTCCACTCAATAACAAAGAATCTTTTGTATTGTTCTATGACCACTATAAACCTCTGCTTATCCAGCTCTCCCGCAACAAGAAAAATAAAAATGAATCCACTGTCAAAATATCAAATAGAGTAAACTAATGACAAGCCTTAAGTTTTAATAAGCTTGGCTTTGGTCTTAATGAAATTGGTGGACAGCCATTTTTTTCCCACAAATGGAACTGTCATTGGTTTCTTTGGTTTTGATAGAAGGACTTGTTTGGACTGCATCGTTGAAATCAAATGGACCCTTGTATTTTCTTGTTTTCTTTTTTTAGTTTTAAGGGCCCCAGATGATCAGGGAAAGAAAAACATTAATCAAAGGGAATATGAATGATATTGCATTCTCTCTTGATATCTGTGCTTTTCATGAGACAAAGGAAACTAAAGATGCACAGTAACCCCCCGTTGCCAGGCTGTTGAGGTATGTTAACGCAATCTGTTAATGATAGCAGTTTTAAAACTATTGGAAAGAATAAAACAGACATGGGTTGGAAGCCTGACTCCAAATGCTCACTCCACTATTGAACACGTTGGCCAGATTACTTAACCTCTATGAGTCTGATTTAATGGAAATCACTTCCTACACCTCAGTGGATGCCATCCCTCCTTTCCCCTCTCCCTGTAGCCACATTTACAAGATGACATCACAATTTCCTCAGTGGGATGGTTACTAGGTCTCAGGGTTTCCAGATTTCTGATGATTTAAATACCCAACTGTGCTGATATGATTTCTGCAAATGCCAACTGGGGACTGATGCTGTAACAGAAGTGAGTCATTTCAGAGCTTTAGCAGTCTGATCTTGCCTCAGAGAGAACTGGGTTTTCCTTGCTGATGGTAGAGAATGGGGTGGGGAGAGATTGCCCTGGGATCCAGGCACTCCTGATATAGTGTTCTCATAGCACCAAGGGGCTTTCGCAGGTAAGGTCCAGGACCTCCCTGAGTGACATAAGACAGGGGTTAGCAGCTTGGACTTTGAAGTCTGACAGAATGAGGTTTGAATCATGATTGCCACTCACTAGCCGAGTAGCCTCAAAGTGTCCGTTTTCTCTTAGAGTTCTTGCGAGGATTAAATGAGGAAACATACCTAAAGCACTTGAGACAGTGACTGGCACATAGTAAATGCTCAGTGAAAGTCAACTATTCTCTCTCTCTGTCCTGGCCAGAGTTCATCTCAGCTGTTTGCTAATTACTGAAGTCTGCCTTCTGGCGGTTGGCACATTAATAGAGATGCTGTTTCTTATACAATTACTATGTTCACACTTCTGCTGAAATGCCTACATCCCACCCAAACACACCCTGCCCAATATTAATTCATCCTTTGATCATTATTTTGTGAAGCCTGTCTTCAACCTGAAAGAAACTATAATTATTTCTCAGTCATATGAAACCTCACATCATAACTAAATAGTTGTTGATCATGAACATATTCAAGAGCTTAAATAATATACTTTATTATTATAAAAAGCTGTCTAATTTTACACCATTATTCCTAAGTTCCATATCCTACCAAAATAGTTTATCTGAGTAAACTTAGTTAAAAAGAAAAACTAAAAATGTCTCTGTCAAAATACAAATATCAATAATAATGATCTGAATATTTACCATGGGATATGAAGTTGCTCTATAGCCAGAAGATGGGAGGTTAAGAAAATACCACCTCAGTAGATGAGTTAACATTTGCCAAATGCCTAGCGGATGCATGGCCCTTTATTGATAAATGTTAGTGTCATTATTTTAGTGAGAGAGCTTCACATTTCTTTTTTCCTAGAAGAATCTCTTTAGATTCTTCATGCTTTCAGAGAGGCAGGTATGTCTCTGTGATAATATATAGGTGATTAGCTCCTTCATGGTACCAATATATCATGGAGACATTCAGTTTTACATTATACACAAGCTCACTATTAGTTTCCTGAGTTAGGTGGTGTCTATTCTGATATAGCTAGTAAAAAAGTGCATAAAATATGCATAAATCCTGTCTAATGACTGAAGTTAAATATACCTCAAAGAATGTTCTATCATTAAAATTCACATACATTTTTCTTACAAGGGAGTTATTATTCTGCATTGTAACATGTGTTTTATTACAAGCTTGGAGTACATTGATGAAAAGTGATGGAGCCGCAAATCAAGTCAACAGCTTAATTAGCTAAGCAGGATTTTAGGATGCTTTTCTCCCCGGGTGAGCATACGCTCAGAAGTTAGTTTAGGGCCCTGAGCTCAGTTCCTGGAGCTCTGGGTGATCACTCTGTGAAAAGGGACCCTCACCTGAGGCCCTCGCCCTCTGGAGAGTGCTGTCTGCAGTACTCCAGAGTGTAGGTCTCCGTTGCCTCTGGGTTGGCAGGCCGCCATCGGATGGTGGCTGTGTTCCAACACACGGTACAGTCCTCAGCGCGGATCACAGGGGTGGAGGGTGCTGCAGAGAGAGAACCAAGTCAATCGTGGAGCAAATGCCAGCTCTGCTTCCTGGGACCTGGGAGGACTGCTTGGGCATGATTTTATATTTAATTTTTGTATCAGAAAGTTTATTCTGGGTTGAGAACTCAAAAGGGATCAAAGTTTGTATAGTGAAGTCTCTCCCCCTCCTCTCCCTCCTCTGCCTTCCAAATTGCCCAGTTCTCACCCATCCCCAAACAGACTCTAACATTAGCTTCCCATAAATCCCACAGAATCTTTCTACATATAAAAGCAAATAAAAATAAAGATTCTTGCCCCTCTCCCTTTACACAAAAGGTAGCCATGATCTTGCCCCTCAGTAGGTGCTCAATAATGACTTGTAAAAGGCAAGAGGAAGCCGGGTACAGTGGCTCATGCCTGTAATCCCAGCACTTTGGAAGGCCAAGGCAGGAGGACTGCTTGAGGCCAGGAGTTTGAGACCAGCCTGGGCAACATAGTGAGACCTTGTCTCTACGAAAAAAAAAAAAATAGAAAAATTAGCCTTGAATGGTGGCACATGCCTATAGTACCAGCTACTCAGTAGGCTAAGGCAGGAGGATCACTTGCCCAGGAGTTTGAGGGTGCAGTGAACTATGATGATGCCATTGCACTCCAACCTGGGCAACAGAGTGAGATCCTGTCTCAAGAAAAATAAAAAAAGGTAAGCGGAAAGGATGAAGAGTGGGAGGAAGCTATTCTTTCCCCTGAGGCAGGTGTAATTATCTTGAAGGCAATGCAGGCTTGGTTTATGCCACACCTCCTCCTCCAGCCCCCTGTGAAAAGATTTCATCACATGAATACATTCCCAGTTGAATACCATTGCTAAAAATCTTTCTGGGGCTCCCTGCACCCATATGGCACAGCCCAAGTTTCTTACCTTGCAAACACAGACTCTATATGCTAGCCTTTCTTATCCTTTGTCTTTTCTCTCTTTGTTTTTTTTTGGGGGGGGAGAGTGTTATTTTTTGTTTCTTGTTTTTTTTTGAGACAGAGTCTCACTCTGATCCCCTGGCTAGAATGCAATGGTGTCATCATAGCTCACAGCAACCTCAAACTCCTGGGCTCCAGTGATCCTCCTGCCTCAGCCTCCCAAGTAGCTGGGACTACAGGCACGCACCACCTCGCCGGCTAATTTTTTCTATTTTTAGTAGAAACTGGGTTTCGCTCTTGCTTAGGCTGATCTCAAACTCTTGAGCTCAAGTGATCCTCCCACTACAGCCTCCCAGAGTGCTGGGATTACAGGCGTGAGCCACTGAGCCCAGCCTCCTCTCTTTGTTTTTAAGTCTAAGAAATAATACCAAACTTTGCATAGTGTCTGCACACTCCACACTGTTTCTTACCTCGATGCCTCTGGTCATATGTCTTCTTCAAGTGGAATATGCTGCTTTAACACATTACTTCCTCCTGATCCTCTAAAACTTTTCATGCAGGCTTCAGAACTAGGAAAGCATTCCTAATCCTGCCCCACCGCAGGCTGCCTTGGGTACCCCCCTGGGGTGCTCTCATAGTAACCTGTGCATATCTAGATCATGGCCCTTACCACACATTTTCTATGATCTTCTGTTCTTCTATGTCCCCCTCTTGACTACGAGCTTCTTAAGAACAGGAACCCAGTCATTAATCATCGTATACGCAGCATTTTGGACAATACCCAAAACATGGTAGGTGCCTAATAAATAATTATTGGTCGATCTCAAGAGTCTGAAGAATTGAGTAATGCCTCCTAACACCCCCTTAGCATCTCCTTACCTGTTCTAAAAATTGCCCTTTCACTGGGCAGGCTGCATCCAGTGAA
Organism: Propithecus coquereli; assembly: GCF_000956105.1. NCBI lineage: Eukaryota > Metazoa > Chordata > Mammalia > Primates > Indriidae > Propithecus > Propithecus coquereli. Next base: position 3,263,852 of record NW_012155284.1, read on the forward strand.
GTTCACGGCCATAACCCACACTTGATAGCATCGGTCAGGTTCTAAATCTTCGAAAATGCAGTAGCTTTCCTTCACTGTCACTCTGTATTCTTCTACCAACTCTAGCATAAAACACAATCATAAACTCTAAGGTGTCTTCCAAAGTTAAGTGAAAGTTATATAGTTATTGGAAAAAGTAGTCTATGATTTTTTCCCCAGTGGAAAACTCAAACTGATAACCTTACAGATACCATTGTGTAATAAGTAGCTCTTTAGAAAACATAAGAAAGCGATAGCATTCTGAAAGGAGATATTTAGAATGACATAGTATTACTTGTGAACACTTATCAGAATATAATAGCATATTAGTAAGATTCTGAGCTTCATATACCACAATTAAAGTAACTTATTTCAATAGCAAATATTAAAATTGCATACAGTATATGTTAGCTTAAATCTCAGTAATAACAGTCTCAAGAAAATCTTAAGAACAAATGCCAATATTTTAGAAGTGTGTATCATAAAAAAAAAAATGTTTTAAACTTACAAAGCATCTTTACAGATTAGTAAACTATTTTTGTATTCAGTGTGACTTTCCAAGTTTTAAATCCTGGTTCCTTCTAATAAATTCCAGAATTCTTTCAACTAGAGAATTCCACAATTTATAGAAATACTTTAAAAACTTTGATAGGTCATAAGCTATTCTAAGATGTAACTTTGTTCAATCAAGACATTTTGCTTTTAAAGTTTCTTCAATCATTTTGCTTTCAATATTTTTATACTAAATATTACTCAGTACCCTTGTGAACACCTGCCCCTTTGGGCCAATCTGATTATTCCTACCAAAATTTTCTCTCCTTTAAAAAGAATGGTTTTCTTTTTTAAGTTAGCCTATGGTAATTTCAGTTATTCTCCCTTATTACTCTTAAATGTCACATCTTCAAAACTCCTCCAGTTAAGAACCCAGATTGTTTCTTTAAAAGATATTTAGGAGCTCTTCAACTCAGCAGATCTCTCTAACTGCCTCTCTCTTTTCCAATGAGCTATACTTTCTGGACAGAAAGCTCAGTTAAAAGAATGTCATAAGGACTCATACACTGAAAAACATTTCTCCCATAGCCAGCAACTGTGACTGCAGTTTTCACTGAAATCCTTCCTTTGAGGTCCTATTACCCTGACATTCCCTTTAGCAAGGCATATAATATGTATTACTGGGGACCCTATTACACAAGGCACAATATCACAGAATGGATCATCAGATTAGCTGTCAACAGCACCAGAGAACCAGTGAGACACAGGACAGAGAGAAGTGTTTGGGGTGGAGTATGGGGGTGAAAGGGTGGAGGTGAAACACATAAAAAATGTACTTCAGGCAATAACGACTTGTTAAGAGCAGTCTTGGAGAGCCATGGGGTTTCATGAAACAGCTGGATAAAGATGGAGCTGAAGTGTGGCATAACAAAACAAACATAGAGACAAACAAAAACATAATATTTGGAGTCTGAAAGATCTTTGTTTGAATCTGCCCCTGTCGTGCACAAGTTGTGTGGCCTTGGGCAAATTACTTAACCTCGCATCAGTTTTCTCATTTGCAGAGGGGGATAGTAACATTTATTCTGTTGTGTTGTGACAAGCATATGGAAGTAGGTCTTGAATAAAATAGGAGTCTTGATAGACAAACCTAGCCAACTTTACACTATGCCTACAGTTGCTTTTTTTAACTTTTTCCTAAATTAATTATCAAATGACATTTCAAAAGCCTTAAATATTAGTAATGGTAAAATATATTACCACTCATTCCTGATTATAAATTGGGCGCCTGAGTTTTGTAATAGGATGTCGATCCTGCCACATAATCATCTGCTCTCCAAAGTATGTGGGTCTGTCTTCAGCAAGCAACGCAGAGCGGCAGCACTCCCAGCTCTGACTCATCAGGAAGTACAACCTCAAACTGCCTGGCATATGTCTTACTAGAAGTCCTACTGAGCACAGATATTTACAGAGGCTCCTCTATAAAACATGCCACCCATACACCCTGCTAAGCACTTTCACTTCTATCCACACATTAATCTGGGACACCAGAAGACTACGCCATACCTAAGCCCATGCCTTGAGAATTGGGAACGTGGAATGAAACTTATAGTTTGTTTGTGGCTTTCATCAAAGGTAGACCTCAGAAACTGCCAACCATGACGTCCACACTTCATTTGCATTCAAAGCATTGTGGAGCACACTGTCCTGTATACAGCTTGTTTCTCCCCTACAAAGTGGGACACCTTACACTTTTTTTAGACTTCAATACTGACTAAAACTTTGTTTTCCTTGAAACTCTGGTATGTTACCTCCTTTCTGAAAATGAGAGCCACTTAATTGTTCCTGTTATCCCGAGAGCTCAAAGCCAAAGGTGAATCTCAGTTACAATATTAATGTCGACTATTAAGATGATATTTATGCATTTTTGTTTTCCTTCATCCTGATCTCCAAATTTTGCTTCTGTCTTATGATTTTATTATATGGTTGTTGGGTTTTTGTTGTTGTTTTGTAAGTGGCTATAAATGCTTTGTGGAAAGAGTCATATAGGTATCTGTTTAAATATTTCACATTAAGATGCCTAAATACACACATGCATTTGCATTTGCGTTCGCAATCCTACCATTTACTTCTTGGTCATCCTGTGGCTCCTCCAAGCAGTAAACCTGAAATGAGTCAATGACATCTTCCTTGTTCATGCTCCAGTAAACTGCAATCGTTGTGCTAGTGGCAGAATTCGGTTCCTGAGGTTCTAATCTAGGAGGCTGGGGAACTGCAATATAAACAAGATTTGTTACAACTAATGCTATTTGTATTCCCTTTTTTGGACAAAATTTATGTATGCTTGTTAAAAACAATTCAAACAGGCCGGGCGCGGTGGCTCACGCCTGTAATCCTAGCACTCTGGGAGGCCGAGGTGGGCGGATTGTTTGAGCTCAGGAGTTCGAGACCAGCCTGAGCAAGAGAGAGACCCCGTCTCTACTAAAAATAGAAAGAAATTAATCAGACAACTAAAACTATATAGAAAAAATTAGCCGGGCATGGTGGCGCATGCCTGTAGTCCTGGCTACTCAGGAGGCTGAGGCAGGAGGATCGCTTGAGCCCAGGAGTTTGGGTTGCTGTGAGCTAGGCTGATGCCATGGCACTCTGGCCAGGGCGACAGAGTGAGACTTTGTCTCAAAAAAAAAAAAACAATTCAAACAACACAGAAATACATGCAGTAAAAGTAGGATGGCTCCCTTGTTCCCAGCTGAGCTCCAATTATGCTCCTTGGATGCAATCACTATCAGTTGAGTGTGTACCCCTCCAGAATGTTCTCTATGCATTTGTATATGTGCACATAGAGTACACACAGAAATAAACAAAACGAATCCAAAAATGGGATCACTTAATAATATCCTTTTGTAGTCCTATATTTAGAGCAATAAACATTATATATAGGTTAGAGGATGCATCAAATGACTCTCGGTTTTTCCTTCAAAATAAAAAGTATGCTTTGCTAGATAACCAAGGTTGTATTGTTCTATATCAAGGTAGAGTCTATATTCATAATAGAGACAAATGACACCTGTTTTAGATATAGTTGCTATACTTTTCAAGGCTGAAAAATACTAGCATGAGTAAAATATCAAAATACCTCTTTTTTTTTTTTTTTCAGAGAAAGGATTTCACTCTGTTGCCTGGGCTGGAGTGCTGTGGCATCATCACAGCTCACTGCAACCTCAAACTCCTGGGCTCAAGTGATCCTCCTTCCTCAGCCTCCCAAACAGCTGGGACTACAGGTGTGTGCCACCATGCCCGATTTTTTCTATGTTTTGTAGAGACAGGGTCTCAATGTATTTTCTCAGTGTGGTCTTGAACTCCTGGCGTCAAGCAATCCTCCTGCCTTGGCCTTTCAAAATATACTTTCTGAAACCACTATCCCATTTTCTCTTTCCAACATGGCTATATCTACAGATTTTTTAAAAAATAAAACAAATATATAAACAACATAGCAGAAAAAGTTGCCTATTAACTGATTCAGTGTGTTTTAGACTTCTAGTATAACTCTGTTGTTATGAATTTTAAAGGCAATAATATTCTCACTTGTCTTCCTAGAGATTTTTAAAGTTTATAATTATGCATATTGAATATTAATGGTATATATAATACCACAAATCAAGCTCCTATGCAATTCACCTCCAAAATTTATGACACAAAGTCATTGAACATATTTTACAAATGGAGGAAAAGGTTATTCCCATAGTTGAAAAGACATTATGCTTTTAAATTTATTTTTTTGGTGGCTATTTTTTTTTCCAAGTCAACAATTTCCTAAGAGAAAAGCTTACTGAAATAATATGGGCCAAATTTTATGAGATAACTTTATTAAACGTAGCCACCAAAAGAAAAGAAAATAAAGGTCAGTTCAGCAAGAAGGTAAAAATGAGAAAAATATAAATAGGTCTAAAGAATGGAACAAAAAGAGACATATTAAGAAGATTTCAATAGCAATAAAGAGCTGAAGAAATACACAGTGAAGAAAAATGAGAAGCAGGACAGAAGGGTCAAGTTTGTGGGCTTCAGTGCAGAGGTGCTGGCCCAAGGGTAAAGGCCAGATCCCCCACTTACTAGCTGTGTTACCCTAGCCTCAGTGTCGCCATCTTTAAAATGAGAAAACAGTGATAACAGCATTACCTCCCAGGGTGGTTACAGGAAGCAAGATAATGTATATCAAGTACTGAGCAAAGTGCCTGAGAGGTGACCAGTGCTAACATTCAGAAAGCGCAATGGCCTTAGCAGGAGCACAGAAAATGAAGGGGAGGGGCAGGAAACTCCTGGAGGTGAGGTTTGAACTAGGAACCCATCATCTAGGCAGTCACAGAGGCACAGGTAAGACCTGTGGAGAGGGCTGCAGGGTAAGGCAGAAGCCTGCCTGTCAGAGCACCTCCCAGGACTGATCATGGTTCGGAGACCCTGATTCTGTCTTTGATTTTGGTGTTTGACTTCTGCAGGAAATCGGTGTCACATTCTAAGGGAATCCATCCAGATAAATGTAGGTCAGTAAATTTTCATGGTACCCGGGTTTATTGATGAGCCAAGCAGAATGTTTCAACCCTTGTCGATCATTTTTGAAGAGTGTTGGAGAACTCCTTGAGGCATGAACAATGAAAATGCTCCCGCCCCTTTTTTCTATGAATTATGCATTGAGCTATATCTGCTTTTCAAAAATGGTAACATCTTTCACATTTCTCTTCCTCTCCTGAGTAAATGAACTTAAAAGCTTAAAAACTGATAACTGACCCAAAAAGTCACCTAATTTTAAGGATAAAGTAGTTGTAGAGAATTAAGTAAAGCATGTAGGTTAGAAATAATTTTGTTCCTAATGTGCTCCTGCCCCCCAAAACATTAAAGCTAAAACATCTTTTTTCAAAAACAGGAAATATTTTGACTTTTCAAAGAATTCTAAAATGAAAAAGGGAATAAGAATATTCCCTTTATTATTCCCTATATTCCCTAATAATATTATTATTAGATTACATCTAATAATAATATAGCTGGATTTATGATCCCTTTATGGCAGAAGAACATCAAAGACTCAGATTTTATATGTTAGTAATTCTGTGTACGCTTCTGTAGTTGAGTAAGCGTGATGCCAAAAAATACAAAATGGAAGTTTAGGGTTTCATCACCAGAGGCTAAGGAACTGGGCAGAAGAATAACCCCACAGACTCCCTCTGCCTAATGAAGTGTACCCATAAAGAGCGGTCACACTCGGGGAATTAAGCACTAATCAACTTGGACTTCAGAATCTGTGGCCAAATATAGATTTGCACACAACCTGGCTTTCAAAAAGAGCAGCATTATTCACAATAGCCAAAAGGTGGAAACAACGCAGGTGTCCATTCGTGGATGAATAGATAAGCAAATGTGTTACATGCATACAATGAAATATTATTCAGCCTTAAAAAGGAAGAAAATTCTGACGCGGGCTACCTACCATATGGATGAACCTTGAGGATATTATGCTAAGTGAAATCAGCCAGTCACAAAAAGATAAATACTGTATGATTCCACTTATATGCGGTACCTAGAATAATCGAATTCATAGAAACAGAAAGTAGAATGGTGGCCGCCAGGGGCTGGAGGAAGTGGGGGAAATGGAGAGTTAGTGTTTAATGGACATAGAGTTTCAGTTTTGCAAGAGAATGAGTTCCGGAGAGGGATGGTGGTGATAGTTGTACAGCAGTGTGAATGTGCTTAATGCCCTTGGACTATACACTTAAAAATGGGCAAGGTGGTGACTTTGAAGTTATGTGTATTTTTAAAAAATCCCCAGGAGCCAGGGTCGAAGGAATCACTAACCCAGGGGAAGTGCTTTGCCTCTCTGCAGGGCAGCGGTTCAAGTGCAAAGACTCTGAAGCCAAACTCCCCCTCCCATCCCGCTACCCACCCCACCCCCCAACCAGCTGTGTGGTCTCGAGCAACATGACATCTTTCTGTTCCTCTTTTACTCACCTATTAAATGGAAATGACAAAAAACCTGCCGTTGTGAGATTAGATAATTTAATATGCTTAACAGTCTCCAAGGGTCAGGCATCCTCTAAGTGTGGAGTAAATGGTAGGGGCTGCTATTTCTCTTTGGAAAACTCACATCCTTTCCTCATTATATCTGCTTAGTTTAAGTAGGGGGTCATTAGTTGAACCTTTCAGGCACCAGGTGAGAACTTCAGAGATCAGCGGTGTCACTGGTCACAAAATGAACCAAAACTATTTAGCAGCAAGTCAACACTTTGGCTCCAGTTCTGTGAAGCAGACACACCAAGCAGCATTTATCACTCAGAAATCAGTCTCCCTTATGGGGGCTTCAGACCACTGGGACTGTCATATGCACTGAGTTAATCATTAACACTTCGTGACAATTTAACTCTGTGACCTCTAAAATACATAAAATGTTCTCCCGTTGCCCATCAGGTATGCAAAAGTATATCTTTCTAAACAAACAACAGCATATAATGAATCTCTAAAAAGCGAAAGACCAGCTCTGTCAATCAGACTTTGCTCTGGTCTAGTGCCTCTTAAAGACATTACAAGAAAGCATCCTTTTGTTTTGAGACATTTCTAGAGAAAAGAGGATAAATGGCTGAATTTTTCGCTTTAAAGAGAGTTGGTGGGGGGTTTTTGTGTGTTGTTTTGTTTTGGCTTTTTGTCTTTTTAGAGAGACAGTAGTCTTTTACTAGTTACTGAACTAGAACTCTTCCTGCAAGAATGAAAGTTAATTGTCAATTTAAACACAACAGCCATCTTTTTGTGTTTTTGGTTTTTGGGTTTGTTTGTTTGTTTGTTTGTTTAGAGACAGGGTCTCACTATGTGGCCCAGGCTGGATTTGAACTCCTGGGCTCAAGTGTTCCACCTCACCCTCCCTGGTAGCTACCACCTGGAAGGTGGTTTTAGAAGAATGTATAGCATCTTCTGAGGAGGACATCTGAGCACATTGTACAGTAAGTAAAACTCGATCACTTCACTGAAACACAGCAGCTTTGAGAAATCTAAATCAGTTTCATTGTCCTGTTTGTTAAAATAGCACATTAAAAAATATTGTGAAGAGCCAGCAGGATGCTCTGACAGCTAAGTGGGAGGCTCCTGGCGACAGACCATGATGCTGAGCTGTTAGTTCTCCAAGCTCATCTGTTTAGTTCAAAAAAAAAAAAAGCGGGGCGGGGGGAGAACTGAAGAGGGGAAAACTGCTCATAAGGAAAAATCTGTTCGACACATATGAAAATATTTGACTTCTTTTCTCTTCCATACCTGGCTGCTGGTAGGAAGTAAACAATTCTTGAAGAGAGGGAGAGAAATTCTATTTTTAAAAGCAAACAAAATGAGGAGACCCTTTGGTTCCTTGGCTGCTTCTTCCCACCTCCTCAGTCTCCCAGCACAGTCGGAAAGCCTCAGATAGAAATGCAGTCAATCGCTGAAATGGGATGCTAGTCTCATGCTTTATTTCAGAGTCTAGCTTTAAAATTTTACAACCAACGCTTCGCTTTTTCCAGTTCTATGTCCTTACATTCAAAATCTCTACAAAACAAACAAGCAAAAAATGCCATATTTCATCAAGGTAATTAATATGTTAAAATGCTTACCAGCCACTTGTTTCAACATCTGGTCACTTCTTGCCGAGCCGTCATCATAATGTTCAAAAAGGGAAAATGCAGCAGGCATGTTTTCTAAAGAAGCAGTGCTCTCCATTGCAGAAAGCAACCTAATAGGAGGATAGATCTCTACATAAGTCAAGAAATTATTAACATTCAGAAGGAAAGTGAAAAACAGTTCTTCAAAAATGAAGCTGGTGTTGGTAGTGGTGGTTTTTATAAGGCAGAGCCTCTTATTATATCCAAAAATGATATAAACAGTCTCAAAATCTGAAAACATATGTCTAAAATCTCTTTATTACTAGGGTCTTAGGCAACTGGTAATATTAGAAAGTTCATGCCTATATCCTCTAATTAGAAAAGATGCTATCCAATTATATGGTCTCAAATCTATCTATACAGTTAGTCCTAAAAATTACTTCATTTTAATGATAATTTTCTTTATTTCCCAAAGGATATAAACGTTCAGAGTCCATCTAGAAACTTATGCACTGTAGGATGTCCTTGTTGTTCTCAAACCTCAATATTAAGCTTCTAGTTATTTGTCATTCAAAAAATATTATTTGCCTACTATGTGCCAGGCACTGTACCAGGTACTGAAGACACAGCAGTGAAAGAGGGTAAAGCCTGCCATTCTTAAAAGACTAACCAAGCCACAGCTTACAAACTAATAATAGCTTTTATAGACTCAAGGCCCTCTTAGGTGGATCGCCAGCTGCTGCTAAGTCTTAGCGTTTGTATCCAGGTGAAATCCGGATTTAAACAAACAAACAAAACCAGGTTAACTCTGAAGGGGTAAGAGGAAAAGAAGAGTTTGCAAAAGAATTTATCTTTAGCATGAGAGGCCTCAGAGTGAATCAGGAGTGTTCCTCTGTGCCCTCCCTCACACAGGGCTGGCATTTTCTTTCAGCAGCGAAGTTAACCTCAAGGCACAGTGTAGGCTTCATTACCATGGATGGACTTTTGGTCTTCCCAGAACAGATCCATCCTGCTTGCTGTTGGAACTTTGTTTTTCCAGATACTTGCGTGGCTCCTTCCTTTGCTTAACTTAGATCTCTGTTCAAGTGTCAGCTCCTCGGAGAGGACGCTACTAAGGCAGCACGGCCTGCCCCTCTAGCCCTTCCTCAAACTTACCACGACCTATTTGGTTTTCGTCCATCTACTTCACCAGAATACAACTTACACTCAAAAAACAATGTGGTTTTGTTCACTACTGTATTGTAATGCATTACTTGGCACATGGTGGCCATTTAATAAATATATTTTGAATGAATGAGAGGCCAATAGTTTTATTTGGGTGAGCATATCAGGATCTCAGCAATATGGATTTTTGGTAAGTATGAAGGAAAAATATTATAAAATATAGCCGAAATATTTAAAGAGCGCCTTGTATGCTTCCAGCTGTTAGAAATAATAAAATTGACTATCATTTGATTTAGGGGAGATGGTTCCAGTAGAGGTTTCAAAGAGGAGGTGTTGTTGGGTCTGGGTCCTAAAGAATGAATAGGAGTTTCCTAGGCAGAAAAGGGAGTAGGTAAGAGTGTTGCAGGTAGATCAGCATGAGCAAAGGCATGGAGGTGTGAACGAGTATGGCACACTCGAGGGCCAGTGGGTACCAGGGGAGGGTTGGGAAACAGAGGCAGATAGGAATGAAATAGAAAAGTGGTTTATGGCTTGACTGGGAAGAGCCTTTCATACCCACTGGGAGTTTCAAGTTTATCTTTTAAGGCAGAGAGAGCCAAAGAATTGTTATAAAAGGGAAATTTAGAAGCATATCCTGGCAAATGTCTGAGGAAGGATCAGAGCAAGAGGTCAGAGAGGCCGTGAGGTTAGTGGAGGACCCCACAATAGTCTAGGTGAGGGAAGGCAACATGAGCCTAAATTAAGGCTTTGGGGATACAAAGGATGGAAATGATAGAATTAACAAAAAATGGTGACCCATACACACAGTAAGCCCTCTCAGTACATATCACTGACTAGATGTAGGACTTTTTGTAGCACAAAAGCTCTGGTTGCAGATACCACCGGCAAAATATTTGAATTTTCCCTTATGCACTGACCTGTTCAATTTTAACATCAGCATATGACATCTTTTTATAAGGAGGTCCTACAATGGCTGTGACTCTTTTTCATTATAATAACACAAAAGAACAAAATGGAGTAAAAAAATGAATCCCCTTAACAGAACAGCATTTTCTAAGCAAATGTGTTTTTCAAGATATGCAAATGTTGAGTCTAAATATGCTTGACAGCATTCCTTAATTTAAGCATTTTTAGTGTTGTGAAAAATTCATTTAATATACAAGCCCTGCCTTTGGAGATATAACATGAAGGGAGAGAGAAACAGTAACAAGGTAAAACAAACTACAGTTGACCCTTGAACAACTTGGGGGTTAGGGGAACCAATCTCTCACACAGTCAAAAACCATGCATAACTTTTGACTCCCCAAAACTTAAATACTAGTAGCCTACTGTTGACAAGAAGCCTTACTGATAACATAAACAGTTGGTTAACACATATTTTGTATGTTATATGTATTAATATTGTATATTGTATTCTTAAAATAAGCTAGAGAAAAGAAAATGTTGTTAAGAAAATCGTAAGGAAAATACATTTACAGTACTGTGCAATTTTATCGATATCATTAGTTTATATCATCTGTTTACAAGATGAATAGCCTGCTTCTTGGGAGCACTTCCAACATGGCTAGTGGCACTTCGTAGGGTTCCCATGGTGTTATTCAAGGTTTACGGCTGCACTAAACACGATGAAAAAATATGCAAGAACCACAAGAGATCATTTTTTACTTTGATATGCAATTTACTGGAGAGATGAACCACTCACTCAGAGATCATTAACGTCACAAAGAGTGTTAAGCGAGAGTCACAACACTTGAACTCCAGAGCAACAGGAGGTGGCTAGGAAATTATTGCAATAGTACAGTTAATTTATGCAGTTATGATGTAATACTTCATCTTTACATTTGCTTACGTTTCTCTTGACTACGAATGGTGCCACAGAACGGTCATGTTTGTGTGCATAAGTTTTAATAAATTTTAACTTTTTATGTAGATTTGTATATATTCTATGGTAGTAAGTGATAAAATAGACTAGTATCTACATATATTTTATGCATTCATAACATACCTTTTTCTTAATTTTTTCAGTATTTCTAGGCTACACGGTTCATCTTCAAGTTTTTTCAAATGTCACAAATCTCCAAAAATTTTCCAATATATTTATTGAAAAAATATTCATGTGGATCTATACATTTCAAATCCACGTTGTTCAAGAGTCAAGTGCAGATGATTAGCACTTCTTATAGAAAGGAACACTCATGACATTGAGACTTTGGGGCAGAAGTTTTCTTGAGAACATGGAGGGCTATAGTGAAACAATCAAGTTTCATCGTGTGTGTGTGTGTGTGTGTGTGTGTGTGTGTGTGTGTGTATTTGGACATGCACACATTTAAGAGGGCTTTCTTTAATTGCTCTTATTTCTTCACCAAATCCCAGAACTTTGTTGACTTTCTTCTTTACAGAAAAATAATGGCTATCCCAAGTGTACTCTCCTTCAGGTGACATGCAGCTTTAGCAAAGATTAATTTATTGTCGATTGGACAATGAAATAGAAATTAATTAAAATGACACACAGATGAACAAGTTTAAGCACAAAACCAAAGAGATGGTATTTAGTATTAAATAGATGTCAATTTATATTAGCAATATTCTAATGGTTAGAAAAGTAAAAACAAACGTCCTGTTACATTTTTTAAGGGAAATGTATATGCAAATTTTCATTCACCAAATTTTGGTACCAATCAGTATCTTCCAAGAATGGATAAAATATAAATAAGCAAATATACATCTACACTGTCCAGTGTATCTAGAATGGCACTATAAATCCATATAATTTTGGATAAAAATAAATGTCAATAATATTTAGAAAAAATGTATAATTTTTTTAAAATAAAGGAAACTGGGAATAAGGCCTGGGTATTGGCTTCCAGACCTGACTGGCGTGTCTTAGACTCATCTGTGGCAACTGGTAACAGATGCTTAGTCCTGTCCCAGAAATTCTGATGTAGTGGATCTGGGTTGCGGCCCCAGGATCTCTGGTTAAACAAGTTACACAGGTGATTTAGGCACAGCCAGTTTGGGGAACCACTGGGCCAGAGGACAGATTGTTATAAACCAGAATTTTCAACTCTGGCTGTGCATGAGAATCACCTGTGTCTAGGAAGCTTTAAAAATGCCCAGCTACACCCCAGATCAATTCAATCAGAATCTCAGGAGATAAGATTCAGGCATCAGCATTTTTTAAAGCTCCCCGGGGGAATTCTATTTATAACAGTGTCACTTAGTGATTAATGCTAATATTAATATACAAATTATTTTCATAAAACTTACTGGCAATATTCTGCTGAATAGAATTTTTTATAGGCAGATAGGATTCATCTGTGTGGTTTCAACTATCTAAAAAAATGTTTCTAATCCAAATCCATTTTTCCATATTTTAATACATCACAGATACAAATTTCTGATTTTACTCTATGCTATATCACAATTTGAATTGGCATGGAAGTAAACTGAAGATAATATTTACAATTTAGAAATTTACATTTAAAATTACATTAAAATGACAAAATATTAAGCTCAGCCAGGAGGAAAGATCCCACATCTTGCTACGGGGCAAAAGAGAAAAGTTGTCAGATCTGTATGAGAATTTCAACATCAGATACTGCAAAAGATAAACATAAATCTGGTGTTGTATGTTTTTATAGACAACATTTTCTAATTTCTTGTTGAGCGTTTTGCCATTTGAAAGAATGAAGAGTTCTCTTAGACTGAGGTTAAAAACAACCACAAAACAAATCAAAAAAAGAAGATTCACTTAGCTTAGCTGAGCAGAAAGAGAAGAAAAATGCATGGCTATCTTTTCAAGAGAAAATGAGAGAACATCTGGCTGGGCACAATGGCTCATGCCTGTAATCCTAGCATTCTGGGAGGCCAAGGTGGGAGGATCGCTTAAGCTCAGGAGTTCGAGACTAGCCTGAACAAGAGTAAGACATCTCTACCAAAAAGAAATTTTAAAAACCCAGCTGGGCATTGCAGCCCTGACCTGTAGTCCCAGCTTTGGGAGGCTGAGGCAGAAGGATCGCTTAGAGTCCAGGAGTTGGAGGTTGCAGTGAGCTACAATGACACCACTGCACTCAACCCAAGATGGCAGAGTGAGACTCTGTCTCAACAAAAACAAAACAAGGAAACTGAGCACCCCTCCTATTTAAAAAATAAATGAAAAATAAATTTAAAAAATGAGAGAACATCCTATTAAGATTACATAAGTCATAAAACTACTGAAGGCAGATGTGAATGATTTAATCAGTAAGTCTAAGTATCTCATAAAATGTTCTATATGCAGCAGCAGGAAAGATGGTCTAGATTAGGCAGAAAATACAGAATACATCTCAAGGCAGCAGTTAAAAATCTACATTATGATAATTGTTATTTAACTAAAGCACATGCAATTTTCTTTCGAAGCTGTCATTTAGCTTTTAAAAGCACTGTGTCTGAAAGGGAAAATACAGTAGCTCACTAAATGTATTTTTTAATTGGCAGCTCATTTTCTATAAAGCATCAAAATATTAAAAATAAAGCATCCAGTCATGCTATTCTCAGCCATTACTACATTGTGCCATGTTTTATATACCTTTCATTGATTTCCTCAAACGACTTATGGGGGGGTAGGAGGAGCAAGAGGTAGAGAGGGAGAGAGAGGGGAGAGAGAGTGAGAGAGAGAGAGAGAGAGAGAGAGAGAGAAACTAATTAACAACAAAAAGAAAAACCAACCAAGAGCATTAAGATTACCCGTGTTTGAAAATCATTATCCATCAACTTCCCTGATGCTGTTTCTCTTTGGTGGTTTCCCCCCAGGTGGCAAGAAAATTAGGCTCAGAAGTTGGGGCTGGGGGGTGGTCTGGACAGGGATGGAGGGGGCTTTAGTCTGCAGCCAGGCTCTGCTCTCTATGATCAACGAGGCTGGCAGTGAGGTGCTCATGCTCTACTCTCTATTCATTAGCAAAGGGCTTAGCTTCCAGAATAGAATTCTCTGAAGCAAGGAAAATGACTTAAATTTGTTCAATGTGCGATATATATCAAAAATGTAATCAGCAGTTATCTGAGTGATATTTTCTCTGTGCTTATCTATATTTTCCAATTTTTCTAAAATGAATATATATTACTATTATAAGCAGAAAAAAACCACCTTTTTTTTTTTTTTTTTTTTAGAAATTCATTTGTTCTTCTAGAGAGAAGGAAATTTATTCTTATTCCTATCAATCAAAGGTAAGTTTCTCTGCGAACACAAAGCACTTTTTTAATGTTATACTTCATAAGAGGTGTCTAATTTAAAAAATATTAAAGGTTTGCTTTAGTTATATATAAAGCAAGCTAATGAGTTCAGTTCTCCTGTGAGGACGGCCACATCCACTTCGCTCAGATTTGCCCTGGCTGGAGGTGTCCCCAGTAGTAAACCAAAGACTAGCATTGCCTCCTTTTGCCTTGCTCTCTCTCCAAAGTTTACTTGAGGGTTAGGAGGATGGGGAACTTTGAAAGGGAGGTCCCCAGTCATCATAACATGGAGCCTTTCCCATGTGACAATCAGGCTTGGGACCACCCTCAGGAAAACATCTCCATTACTCCAGCTGAATTCCAGCTCCTCAGAGAGCCAGCATCTTACTGAAGGTTCTATGGAATTATGGGGAGCAAAGAGCTATCTCTGTGGTACAATTTGAGGAGCATCCAAGGGAATTCCCCTATCCACAAGTTACTTGCTTGACTTAAGGAATCCTGTCCCCAGGAAGCCCTTGTAAAAACATCAACATATTTATGACCTGAGAGAGGTACCACATACCAAAATGTTACTCTCAGCTACTTGTCGAGGCTCAGGGGGAATGGTCCATCTGTGAGGTCACTTCAGGGAGTGGAGAGGACAGGCCTAGGGGTCAGCACGAGGACACCAGGCACCAGAAGACAGGGCTGGCCCCCAGAGGGAAAGTGTGGCTGGAGTAAGGTTTTAAGGCTGCTTTCTCTCCCCCTTAGAAGGTGACCAATCTTGTGTGACAGATGGAATGATGACACTGTGGCCTCACTCCAAGCATCCTTCAGCCGGATCTGAGCATTAGGCTTTCAGGATTTGCTGGGTCTTTTCTACAGGCATCAGGCATGCCCAAATAATTTTTAAATGCCAGAATGATATAAACCCCACACAGAAATAGAAATAATCTTAAGGACTATTGAAAGATGAAATTTTAAAAGTAGACGTGCCAGAGTGGGTGCAAGGTGTTTGGGCCCACTTCACTTGGCACTTACAGTCAGGAAGACGGCCTCGTCGAGCTCCTCTGCTTCTCGCACGATGGTCTCCAGGGTGTCCTTGGCAGTGTCCATGCTCTGCAGAAAGTGGACCATCTGCTCATGCAGGAACTCCATCTTCTTCTTCTTCACTTCCTCAAAGCTCTGGGCTTTCTCATCATATTGTGCCAAAACCTTCTTCATCATTTCCTCATTCTGTTCTTCTAGCCTTTTCTCATTTTTGCTACAGTTTTCCTGAAAACAAACAAACACACACAAAAAAACCCACCCCACTTCTGAATGAAACAAGAAGAGTATGCTTTTTTTTCTTTTTTTGTGAAACACCAACCTTTTAAAGAATCAACCTCCTGTATTCTTATCAGAGAATCAGACATCACATACACAGTCTAAATTTCCAACCTACCAACCCGCTTTGCCATAATTAGCTTAGCAATAAAATTTACTGTAAGCATATCATCAAGAAGGTTTTAGCTACCGAAATACAAAGAAAGAAACAAACAAACAAAAAAGAGATGTTTGTATGAAAGTCTTGCCCATCTGCATCCCCACATGATGAAACTCGAAAATGGCATCACAGTGAGGACCACTGGCCTCCAGGTAGTGGAGATGGGACTCCACTGAAACCCCAGTGTGAGGGACGGAGCAGCCGGGTACTGAAAAGGGGGCTACGTTCCCAAACGTTCTCCAGTGAGGCCACAGCTTCTACCACGGTGGGAGAAACTTTACTGCCCATCTGGACACACCCAGATGCCTGGCTATCCTCACCAGTGCTAGGGATAAAGTGACATAATTTACTGTCTAAAAAGGACACTTGGGGGAGGGGACATTATAAATAATTAACAGGTGTTAATTGAGCTACAACAGGACATAAGCAGAACTCCCACAAGCAAACCAGGATGTGGAGCAATAGGGAAACTGTGCAGCATCCTTCTGCAGTGGCCTTGGGCCCCCTGCCACTTGTGATTGACAGGTGAATGTGCCTGGCCATCTCTGTGGAGGATGGAGCATCACTCTCCCCGCCCTTCATTGTGGAGAGGGCAGGAGCCAGCAGCAGGAGAGTATGAACTCATCAAAGACAGTTGTATTATAGCATGAGAGGCACTCACTGGCCCTGGGCATGGGACATCAGGCAGTGACTTAGAGTTTTCCTGCAGAGCTAACCCCGTGAGAGGCAGGAAAGAGGAGCAATGTATTTTAAGACTCAAGTTTCTTATCTATAACATGGGGATGATGATAATTATACATATCACATATTGTTGTGAAGACTAAATTAGGTAAAGCACATAAAGCATCTGGCCTAGTATAGTAAGTGCTCAATAAATGCATGTCTGTTTTTAAGGGCAATTCTTTTATCCTTAGGCAGATAGTAGTCTCACTACACACAGAGGGAAGACTTTAAGGATCCTCACTTGGAATGGAACAAAACCAACAATGGCAAACAACACATGCACACAACAAAACTCAAATCAGATCCTTTTAGCTGAGAGTCATTTACTTGTGATGCTGTGAACAAACCAGGTTAAAGCAAAATGGATATGTTAACTTACCTCAATGGTCTTAAAAAAGGATTCTATCTCACTAACAAAGGCTTCAATCCTCAAGGACTTCTCTTGTAAATTTTCTAGAAATTCTGCTAATTGAACCTGAAGAAAAGAATTAAGATATCCTTAGTACATGACATATGGGAAAAGAATTTCAACCCAGTGAGTTCCAATTTCCTTATAAATTTAGCATGTTTGATAGAGATGTACTATATTATATCCACTAACAAATCAATCTTGAAATTTTCTTTGCCGCTTCATCTAAATTAACTGTAGATAATTCTGTATGATAAACAATTAGGAGGCTTTGAGTGAGAACCCCAAAGCAACAATAAAAAAGGCAGTTTATCTTCTCATGCAAAAGAAAGGACTTGTTGGTAAATTGATGACCTCAAAGCATACTTGTTTTAACAAACTATGGATTTGAATGCTTTCTCCTTAGTTTGGCCTGGATTTTTATACTTTCTGAGAGAGGGGCCTTTTTGCAAAACTGGCCCAATGTATCTGAGTAGTTTCTTCACATTCGTGCCAATGGCCTCAGGTGTGCCGGGAAGACCTGACTCTGGGAAGGTGATCAGAGTGCCACCAGGCCAGAAGTCCAGCATACCAAATGATAGAAACCACCCACCAAAGGGATCTAAAAGTTATAATGACCCTCAAGGGGTTAAAATACTCAAGGGGTGACAGTCAAATAGAAACTTTATGGGGTGATGGGAAAGGATAGTATCTACTTTAGTCATAGCTATAAACCTAGCAGCAGTCAATCCTGCTAAAGTTAAAAAATAACAAAAGAGAATAAGAGACCTTCAGCTGCCTGATTGACTATATACAGAATAATGAAGATATTACACTGACGGAAGCTTGCTTGGGATCTGGCCTCTACTTCCCTCTATGGCCCTTACCAAAGCCCTCAGTCTCCAGTCACACAACCTGGATATTTTCCTTAGACTCTTTCTCACCTGTGTGCCTTTTCATATGGTATCCCCTGTCTCCACCCTAAACTGCTAGAAGAGCTCTATCTCATTTAAGGCTCAACCTAGTTTCACCTTTTAGAGACACTTTCCCTAACACTCCCCTTCCCAGCCCACCATTTCACTCCCCAAAGGTGAGTTTCTCAGAACATTGTTCTCCCACCTCCTTGTACTGATATGGGGGATCTATAAGTCCATCTGTCTTTTTTTCCCCCATTCCCAATGATTAACACAGCTCCTGACACAGGAGATCAATAAACATTGAGAACGAAGGAGGGAGTGAGTGAATGAAGAAAATAACAGACAAAAGATAAGTACACAATAGGGATAGACTGGGGAGGAGACACAAGGACTTGGATAGTCTACAAACGCAGCCATCAGCTCCTGAACAGACACAAATGCCTACCCAGAAGATGTTAGAGAATTCTCAATTTACAACTTCTTTCAATTGATTTTTATTTTAAGAGTTGCCAACCAACTCTTAATCTTCACAGCTGACTTAATGAAATGAAGCAAAATCGCTTGGCTTTAGTCAACTGAGTTTCCACTTTCTCCTTCTCATACTGTTTAGAGAAAATCAAGAATAAAAAACTTTAAAATGATTTTAAGCCACTGCAGTGGCTCAATTCTGTAATCATAGCAACTGGGGAATCTGAGGTGGGAAGATCCCTTGAGGCCAGGAGTTTGAGACCAGCCCGGGCAACATAGCAAAACCCTGTCTCTAAAAACATGAAAAAAAAGTTAGCCAGGTGTGGTGGTGTGCACCTGTAGTCTCAGCTACTTGGGAGGCTGAGGTGGGAAGATCACTTAAGCCCAGGAGTTTGAGGCCACAGTGAGCTATGATCACACCACTGTACTCTGGCTCAGGTGACAGACTGATTTTAAGGCAGGAGACATCATATCTCCCTATTTATGAAATTTGTTTTAAACTGACAATATTTAGGCAATTATTTTTTAATTTCTAAATCTCATGGAGGTAAAACATAATTAAGAAGGCCAAAAAAAATTCGGTGTTCTTTCTGCTGACAGTAGTTGTTAGTTAACAAAACCAAGTGTCACCACAGAATGGGGCACACTTCCACTGGAGCTGATGCATCTGATGTCTGAGATTTTACAAAAGAAGCTGCCCCACTCCCTAGCCTCAAACTTTAACAAGTAAAGTTTCTACAAAATTTCACCCTGGAGAAATAGAACCAATATCAGACAAATTGAGAAGTATTAATTTGGTAGGGAAAAAATGCCAGAATTCTAATATGTTATCCTATTGAATCAAAATGAGTCTGATAATTATTTAACAGTGATGTAATTGAATGATCTTATTGAAAATCACTACTATTAGCAAGGCACTGAGCCTAGCAATATGGATACACAATCAAGAGCATGAGCTCTGGTAGCAGACAGACCTATGTACCCATTCCAGTTCAGCTTTCCAGCACTTAAAATCACTTAAACACTCTGAGCTGATTTCATTATCTGCAAATTGATGACAGTGTCAGGGTTGTTTTAAAAAGTATTTAATATAAGATATTCTGTATGTAAAGAACTTAACACAGTGACTGGCACAGAGTAGGTGCTCAATTCTTGTTATTTGCTAATTTTAAGATAATCCAAGAGGGGAGGCAAGATGGCTGATTAGAGACATTGGTCACCAGATCATCTCAGAAAGAAGGAAAACTTTTAGATGGAAAGAAAACATAGTCTAGGTGTAATGCTGAAGGAAAAGTGCCAGAATCTACCGGAGATTCCATGGGAAGAAGTTGTGGAGCAGAACAAGAAGGAGCAAGATTTTGACAGATATCAACCCCTGAGGAATTTGGAGCCCCATGGAAAGGGAGGGCGAAGGTGTTTGTTTTTCTTCCCCTGATAGCTCTGGCAGACTGCAGACAATCTCATTGTCGTGCTTGCCTTAAAAAAATAAATAAATAAACTGGGTATCCCAATATAATTCATTCTGTTAAGAATACCATAGGGCTGGGGAAAGAGAAAGGATTTCAAAGACCTCCATCTCCCCTTGTCAACAAGAGACAGGGAATTTGCTCATGCACATAGTACAGCATTGCTACAGCCTACAAATAAGTAGCACTTGAGGAAACCACCACACTAAGGATATCTATAACCAAGGTATCCATCCAGAACCTTGACCCCCATCAAAGTAGCCACAAGCAAAGACAAAGGTCCTTACCCAACATATGCTACACATACACCCTTAAGAGTCAGGGGGAAAAAAGTCCCATCTAAACAAAAGAAAATCCAAAACCAACACCTGCTCCAAATGAAAGGAATCAGTGTAAGAACTCTAGGAGTATGAAAAATCAGAGTGAAAGGACCCCCTACCCCAAAGGAGCACACCATCTCTCTAGCAATGGATCCCAACCAAAATGAAAATACTAAAATGACAGATAAAGAATTCTAAATGTGGATTATAAGGAAGTGCAATGAGCTCCAAGAGAAAATGGAAAACCAACTGAAAGATACCAGAAAAATAATTCAGGAAATGAATAAAAAATTTGCTAAAGAACACTGATGAAAGAAATCATAGATGACACAAACAAATTGAAAAGCATCCCCTGCTCATGGATTGGTAGAATCAACATCATTAAAGTGTCCGTACTACCCAAAGTGATTTACAGATTCAACACAATCCCCATCAAATTACCAGTGTCATACTTCTCAGATCTAGAAAAAATAATCCTCAGTTTCATTTGGAACTAAAAAAGAGCCTGAATAGCCAAAGGAATCTTAAGTAAAAAGAAAAAATCTGGAAGCATCACATTACCTGATGTCAAATTATACTACAAGGCTATAGTAACCAAAACAGCATATAACTGGCACAAAAATAGAGATATAGACAAATGGAACAGAACAGAGAACCCAGATATAAAACCATCTACCTACAATCAACTGATCTTCAACAGACCAGACAACAACATACACTGGGGAAAGGAAGCCCTATTCAGTAAATGGTGCTGGGAAAATTGGATAGCCACATGCAGAAGAATGAAACAGGATCACTATCCCTCACCATATACAAAAACTAATTCTAGATGGATTAAAGACTTAAATGTAAGGCACAAAACCATAAAAATTCTAGAAGAAAATGTAGGAAAAACTCTTTTATACATTTATGACTAAGATCCCAAAGGCAAATATAGCAACAGCAAAAATAAACAAATGGGATTTAATCAAATAAAAAGTTTCCGCACAGCAAAGGAAATAATCAACAGAGTGAATAGACAACCTACAGAATGGGAGAAAACATTCACAAACTATACACAAAGGACTGATATCCAGATATCAGTCTGGATATCCACACATGCACACGCACACCATGGAGTACTACTCAGCCACAGAAAGCAACGAAATAATGTCATTTGCAGCAATGTGGGAGGAACTGGAGACCATTATCCTAAGTGAAGTATCTTAGAAATACAAAAAGAAACACCGCATTTTTTCACTAATAAGTGGGAGCTAAACGATGATTACACATGATCATAAAGTGG
Source organism: Propithecus coquereli (assembly GCF_000956105.1). Classification (NCBI taxonomy): domain Eukaryota; kingdom Metazoa; phylum Chordata; class Mammalia; order Primates; family Indriidae; genus Propithecus; species Propithecus coquereli. The sequence goes on from NW_012155284.1 coordinate 3,285,373, forward strand.
TATGAAAGACTTTGGAAACAAAGAAGGGGAGAGGGCCAGAGCACGGTGAGGAATAAAAACTTACTTATCAGGTACAATGCACACTGTTCTGGTGACAGGCACACTGAAAGACCTGATTTCAACATCATACAATTCATCCATGCAACAAGAACACTTGCACTCTCTAATATCTGGAAATAAAAATTATTCTTAAAAAAGATAATTCCAGCTGCTCTATGGAGAATGGATAGAGGAGACAAGAATGGGGAGACCAGTTAGAAGGCTATTGAAAGGTAGATGTGAGTCTCAAAGTCTAAATGCTGATTTCCAATAGCACCTCTGGGGAAGTGGAGTATTTATAATCACTTACATAAGTATATATGTCATGATTAACTTTTTATCTGGAACATTAGGGTCCTATAGACATAGCCAGAAAGTATGTAAAGATTTCCCATTTCTAACATAAATTTTATAAATAAAAAGGAAATATAGAGAAAATCAGAATTTAATACATCTTAAGTATTTATATATAACTTGCAATAAAATTTCTCAATGTAATGTAAATGTGTATTTTTAAAGGATGATATTGTAGACAGAAAATAAATTGTGCTTTATGCTCAAAGATATTTTTATTTATTTCAAGTTATTTGGCATTTTTGATAATGTTAAGGGTTATTGCCATAAGACGACAAGCTCCTCAAAGGCAGTGACCCTGTGTTATTTATCTTGGTATCCCCAGAACCTAGCAAAATGCCTGGCACATAGTGTATACAGTCATCCTCAGTATCTGCAGGAGACTGGTTCCAGGACTCCAGCAGATACCAAAATCCATGGATTCTCAAGTCCCCGACATAAAATGACGTAGTATTTGCATATAACCTACACATATACTCCTCTATACTTTAAATCATCTCTAGATTACTTATAATACCTAATATAATGTAAATAGTGTTATGCTGTATTTTTATTTGTATTATCTTTATTGCTGTATTGTAATTTTTATGGTTTTTCCCCCAAAATATTTTCTATCTAGAGTTGGTTGGTTCCAAGAATGCAGAATTTGCAGATAACCGAGGGCCAGCTGTACTCAATGAGTTTGTTGAATTGATCTTAAATAAATTCTTGCAGAAGTAATCTTAGTTTGCTTTTAGACTAACTGTTCTGCTTAAAGACAAATGTATCAAGTATTGGTCATTTTTAAAATTCAGCAAACGTGAAAGCAAATTAAATGTATATGTATTATTATTTGTATGTTTTTAAATCTATTTACCTTTACAGCACTTATAGCTGTGTCAAGTGTTGAAACCTCATGGTCTTCATGGGTGCCAAACGCCTTGTCAGTAGCAGAAATTGGGCTTTTGCAGGTGTAGCAATATGTGTCAATCTGGGACTTTTTCAGTTCCATTTGTGCCTTTTCAGTTACTAACTCTGATGGTAAGTGATCATGTTCTTTCCTCCCTCTGCCCAACTCTCTCTGTTCAGCAGATGGACTTTGTTCCGCTTCGCTCATGAATTCATTTTCACTGGTGTGTTCAAAGGATTCCTTTCTTTGAGATGACACATCTTCAGGTGTGGATTCTGAATATAGTTCTTCTGGTAAAATGTCTTGAGTAACCACTTCATAATTTGCAGATTCGGCAAATTCATACTCATCCTGAACAGGGCTATTGCGGAGCCTCTCTTCACTTGGCTCAAGTGGGACCACGATCTTAGGTTCTTCTTGTGGTGTTTCTTGAACATAAGTTGCACCAGATGCAAATTCTTCCTCTGGGAAGGACACTTGTACTGGGACATTCAGATTGACCTCTGGACTTGCATTTCCTGCTTGGTTACCTTGACTGCTTGCTTCATCTATGGGCTCCAGAACATGATGGGTGTCTTCAAATGGAACGGCATAACTTATCTTCTGGGTAACCACTCTGACTTCCTCAGTGATAGGAACTTTCTTCTGCGTCGCCACATTACCAAGGGTCTCCATGTGGCCTACTGATTCTCCTTCCCTGTGCACTGCTTTCTGTTCGTCTTCCAGACTCTTCTCCCCCAAAGTAGTTCCAAACCTCCCCCAAATTTCCCCTTCTGCAGCTATTGGTTGGTATGAATCATCCTTACCAACTCTTTCTTCCAGACCTTGGCCTTGGTCCTTTTGAGTTACAGATGTGTCATGGAGAATGTCATCTTTGAGTATGTACTTCTCAAAATATATTCCTGTTCCATCATCAGTGTCAGAATTTCTGCTTGGAAATGATGCCTCAGAATTCACACTGTCACCTTCAGAAGCTGTCTCCCCTTCCTTCTTTTTGTCTCCAACTGCTTCTTCATACAGATCCTTATATAAAAATGCAAGTGCAGGTGGCTCCTCCAGAAGTTCTGGATTAATGGCTTTAGCAGTAGTAGGAAATATTGGGGTTCGTGATAAAATTCCTTCCTCTGCCTCAAATAAAGGCATCCCAGGTGACTTTGAGTCCACATCTCTATTTATGCCCTTTGAAGCATTTCTGTCAGCTGATTTTTGGATAACAAAAGACTTTTGAGTCTCTGGATAAGACTCTTTGCTGTGGTCCTTTTCTGGTCCATAAAAACGTTCATCTAATTTCACCAAATCATATTCACGTTCTAGGGCATGTTCCTCCAAACTTTCTGGGAAAGAGATAATTTCTTTTGGAACTTCCTTTGAGAGTTTCTCTTCAACATTTAATTTCTGTGGAGCTTTCTGTTTTTCTGGGTCTGGGGAAATGTTATAATCAATCAAAGTATATTTTTCAAAATAATCCTCTTCACTGGGAATTGTGGGCTGAATAAAAGCTAAATGACCAGTTTCAGAATCTGTGGCTATCTCTTTTGTCTTATGAGTTTCTTCTTCTTTATTTTCTTTCAATGACACAACTTTTTCATCAGAATCTTCCAACTTGCTCTTTACTATTTTATGGCAAGCAACTGCCTCTCTATAATCATGGGGTGATAAGGTTTTAAATGAGGCTTTCTCTTCCAAATATTCTAACTTATCTTGCATTTGTTCACTTTCTTCCTGATCAGCTGAAAAAATAAAGGCAGGAGCATGAATATTTAATATCTCACAGCCTTCGGAAATGATACTAAAGGCACTCTTCTGATCTTCTGAAAGTCCAGCTGGCTTACTAGTGACTGTAAATTCTTCATCTTTTGTATATGTGTCTTCAGGCTCCTTGGACATTTCCTTAGTAGAAACCATTTTATCAGCATGGATTGCTGATGCATTAGTTATAAATTCAGCATAGTTGCTTCTTGCTGAAGAGAGTGGTTCACTTACATGGGTATCTTTACCAGCCTCCAAGTGCCGCTTTGAAACAATAACAGATTGTTTAGGCATATCAGATGTGTGATCTTTAGATGTTTGAATAGTATGGACTGTATGCCTATCTGGAGTCAGTTCTGACCATGGTATTTCTTGTTTCTTGGTTGTATTAATTTCTGGAGAAGCTCCTGAACCAATAGTTTGTGGTTTTACAGATGACAGCAAATATGGTGGTGTTTCTAAGTTGTTTGTTTCATCAAAACGATGATCTAAACTCCTTTCTGATTCTTTAGATGGAGTTCCTTGCTTCATACTTTCTTTTGTGGTATCTATTAAACCACCTTTGGATAGCTCTGACACTTTGAACTGTCCCTTTTCTTCACTGGGACCTAGCATATCCTTGTGTGACTTTTCTAATGCCAGGTTTCCTTCCTGAGATAAAGAGTGGTTATCTATTTCATCACGACAAGAGAGATCCACTGGAAGGAAAGTCTTGGTTTTCTCCACCGAAACTTTATTTTCTTCTAATGGATATGGTTGGGTTCCTACTGCCTTTGTTTCTCTGATCTCTGAGTGAGCCTTTGAGAGATTGGTTTCTGATTTTTCAATAATTGATGTAGCTTTAACTAATGAAAATGGTTGAGTTTCACCCAAAGAATGACCTAAAGAAACATCTAATTCTTTAGCCATAAACCTGGACACATTCACAGAATAAGGCTGATGTTCCTGCTTCTTCTCTTCTTCTGAAAACACATGTGCCTGCTTTTCTTTTTCTTCTCCTTTCTCCTCTTCAGAACTGACAGTGATTTTGGATCTTTCTCTGTGGTCTTCATTTTGACAGACTTGCTGCAGCATAGCAGCAGCTTTTGATTCTTCTAATTCGGTAGGTCTAGATCCAAGTGTAATTTGTGCCTTCCCTACTTCATTATTATCTCTAAGCTCTGATGGGGCCACAGTGTCTTGTTTTTCTTCCAGCACCTTCTTTTCTGCCAAGATATCCGATCTGGTTTCCAAGTTATCTTTCTCCTCACTTGGGCTAACAGACCTAAGTTTTATTTCCTCTTCAGAAATTTTCAAGGAAATAGGTTTTAGCATTTCTTTCTTTAGTCTGTCTTCACCAAGATCAATTAAACTGCCTTTTGATTCCTTTACTGGCAAAATTATTGACTCTGGTTTCTCTGATTCCTTCATGATATTTTTACTTGTGAAGACAGATGAAGCTGATTCGGGCTGTTGTGGCACCTTATCCACTACATCGAATGAAAGGAGTGATTTTTCTTTTTGATCACTTCTTGGCTCTGCCTGAAGAATAGAAATATTCCATGTAGATGGAGGAGCAATTGCTGGCTTCTGGACTCTTTTACTTTCTGTAGCATTAAGAGGAGCAACATTTTTGGCTTCTTCCACAACTAAGTTCTCACCAGCGGGTGAAAAAGGTTGAGTTCCAAGATGTTCCTCACCATCAGCAGAAGTAACTATTGATTTTATGCTCATTTCCTCTGAATAGTCTGGGATTTCTTTCTTCCCATAATCTTCACTAGACACCTCAGAATCAGATTTCAGCCGTTGTGAAACTTCTACTTTTGATAACAATGTGGATTGTGCTTTAAAGTCTTGACCTTCACCAGATTTATCTAAAGTACCTCTGGATTCGTCAGCAGTTTTCAGTTTTACTCCTGGTAATGAAGGATCAGCTGCTTTCTTAGTGGCATTAAAATCAGTGGGAATTGTGCCTTTAGGCTCTATCACAGTCACCGCTTTTTCTACAGGTGAACTTGGCTGAGTTTCTAAATCTTCTTTTTCAGCAATTTTGTTATCTGGAGTGCTTGATCCAAAAAACAAACTGGACATCCATGATCTGAAAGATGAAATTCCTTTCTTTCTCTTTTCCTCAGGAAGGTCTGGCTTAACCACCTTCGGCTGCTCAGGCAGCTTTTGTGTCTCTTCAGCTGACTCTGGGGGGTGAGCTTCTTGACCTGTTAGAATTGAGGAGAGGGGTTCTCTTTGTGTGGGCATTTTCACTTCCGGTGCTGGTTTCCCTCCCTCACCGTTATCATCTACAACCTTTGATGGAACCATTTTTGATTCTTCTAATGGCTTCTCTCCAGGTAAAGGAGATGTGCTCCAGTGTGCTGCTTCTTCATTGCCCAGTGAAGGTTCTACAATTTCTTCCAGGAAATGGGCTGTTTTGACAGGAGAGGGGATAGTTTCTGACTTCACCTGCTCTACTGATGGGCCAGACACTGGTTTCTGGAGGATTCTTTCAGGAGGTAGTTTGATTTCTTTCTGGCTCTCTTCTTTGCAAGGCCTGGAAAACTCTGTGTTTGATTTCTCCAATCTCACACATTCACTCCCCACGAAAGAATGGATCTGCTTCTCCTCTGCTATGTTTCTCTCTACCTGTCCAGCTAGAACTAAAGATGTTGGTTCTTGGGCCAGCTTTACTTCTTCAAAAGAATAGGTTTTACTTAATAAGGTCTCTACAGTACCACTGGAAGTATCAAGAGTAGATCCTGGTTCTTGTAATGGCAAATGAAGTTCTTCAGCAGAATGTGGCAGAACCTGCTTTCTGATTTCATAGGCATGGTCCTTGTCCAACACAGCAGCCTTAGGCTGCCCTGTCATCAGATCATTGCTGCCAGAGGAATCCGACTCCATAGTTCCTAGTATTCTTTCTTCATGTTGACTGGCCAAATTTTCTGGCTTTTCCAACATCCAGTTTTCATCCTTTGGAGAAATAAAAGACTCTTTCATTTTTGTTTCTTTAACATCTGCAGGCTTGGTTGTCATAAACGATTTTGATTGTTCCAAAGGCAAATTCTCTTTCATAAACAAAACTTGTTTAATACCTAGATCTTGTTTATCTGCAAAAGAGGTGCTTATGTCAGGTAATTTAATAGCTTGATCTGAATGAAGTGCTTTTTCAGTTTTCCATTCCTCAAGGAGGTCAGAAGAACTGATCTTTGATGGTTGTGTTATACTCTGGAATACACAGGCTGAATTTGGGTGGCCTGTTTCTTCATTTAGTTTAGTTCCAATATCTTCCATCACTTGTGTCTTCAAGTTTCTTGTTGGTAGTAATGGGCCTATTTCTTGACTTTCCCCTTTTTTAAAGTCAGTTGAATGGTTCAACTCTTCTGATAATCCTTTTAAAGAAAAATTAGATGGCTGAAGTTCTTCTGGGTTGTCTCCTTCAATTAGAGAGGTAGGTGCTTCTTTTGACCTTAGGCTAACTACCTTAGGAGAGAAAAGTTTAATTTCTTCATTCTGAGTTTCCTCCCCAAGGCATACTGAAATCTCTGAAATTGCAGGCACTGTAGTAGGTACATGAAGTTCCCTATTTTCTTCTTTTCCTTCTCTACTCCTAAGCTCAGCTAGGTCCTTTTCTAAAACAGAATCCCCTGTTTCAATTATGGGAGATTTTACTTGTTTGATACCTATGGATCCACTTTGTCTACCTAAACCATTAGTGAATTCTGATTCAGCCTTTGGTAATTCTGATAGTTGGTGTAGCTCGTCTTTCTTCTCAGGCTCCAGTGAGAGCTCTACCAGACCAAGATCTCGTTTTTCTGGCAAGAAATCTCCCTGAGCTATAGGAGATGCCTCCATTGCCTGTTTGTTCTTATGATCACTGAGGGTCAGTAATGCCGGGGCTAAATCTCCTGACACTAAATTTTCAAAATCAGAAGAACTTGCTATTTCCTCATCTTTGCTTTTTGGAAGTATATGTTTGGGTGCAGGAGACACATTTTGCGATAAAGGAAATTTAGTTTCTTCTTTCTTTATCTCACCACTTAGGTTGAATGAAAGTACACGTTCAGGCCCTGACGCCTCTGAGGCAGACACTAAGTTCTTTTTCTGTGATAAAACCAAACATTCAGAGTCAGAGACTGTAGAAAATGAAAGACCTTGTTTGTCTTCTACCTTTGCTTCCTCAGATACATCTGAATGCTGAGAAAATGATGCTTTGGTTATTGGCAACTCAGGTTTAACTTCTTCGGTTTCTACCTTTGAAAAAATAGAATGCTCTGATACAGAGGAGACACTTAGAGGTGAATCAAGTTTAACCTCCTTTTCTGCTTCTGACCAAGCTAAAAGTTTGAATGGAGAAGTTTCAACGAGAGAAGTATCTTTAATTTCTACCTTTTCTTCTTCTTTAAGAACTGAATGATCATCTTCAGATGTTACCAGTGGTAGCAAACCACTTCCTAATTCACCCTTTCCTACTTTTGTTAAGACTGGACGATCTACAGGGGTGGCAAGAGATGAATCTGTTGGGATTTCTTCTTTTACCAATTTGGATAAGCTTGAATCCAGCTTAGTTATAGATGTTGTGGTTGTTGAGGAACTGGGTTCAGTTTCTCTGTTTACTTCTTCTGACAAAGCCGAAAATGCTGGTGCAGGTGGACCATGCTCGACTTCCTTTGCCACTCCTGAGGAAGCTGAATGAAGCACTCTAGGTGGAGTCATTATTTCAGAATCATGTTTCACTTCCGTTTCCACTACTGATAAAACCTCAGGTTCAGATAAAGATGTTTTCTTTAGAGGTGAAAATGGTACTATTACTTCAGGCTCATTCTTGGACAAGATTCTCTGTTCTTGTTCAGAAGTCACATTTGGAGCTAAATTGGGTTTGACATCCTTCTTTGGCTCATCTACCAATTCAGGCATAACTGAATATTCCATCCCAGACCCTGGAACATTTGGAGGCTGAGGCTTCATTTTTTGATCCTGTGATGCATGTGCTGTAGCTTCTTGAGAATCGGGCACAATTTCTTCCTTCCTGACTTTTGACAAAGCCATCTGTTCATCTGCAGCTTTTAGAGTAAGCGATGATTTAGGTTCCTGTTCTTTCTTAATTGCATGGATTGAATCAGGTGAAACTGAATACTGAGATGCAGGCAAAACAGGTTTGGTTTCTTCCTTTGCCATGGATGACTGTGCAAGTAAAGAAGCAGGTGTTGCAGCTACCGATGGACTAGTCTTAGTTTCTACCTTCTCCGATTCACTCTTTAAATATGGCGAAATCAAGTCTTCAGATTCAGGCTCCAAAGATGCTTGAATTTTCTGCTTGTGTGTCAAAATGAGATATTCAGATACAGATGTTGAGGTTGTTTGAACATCTGGCTCATTTTCTGCTTTCTCTGATTTATTTCCTGAAGGTGGAAGACTCAAGTCTTCTAGTGCAGACATCAAAGGGAAAAGTTCAGCTTTTTGCTTCTGTGATGAACTGAAATGCTCAGGTACAGGTGTAGCAGCTGTTGATCCAATTTGTTCCTCGTCTGTTTCTGAAAAGCAGGAATATTCTGAAGCAGACACTTCAGTTAATGATGAATCCAGCTCAGTTTCGTTTTTCTCTGTTTCTGGGACTCTAAATGGTGAGACTGAAACTTGTGAGGCTGAGTCTGGAGAAAAAAGTTCAGTTTCTTCAGTATCTTCATCTGACAAGATAGCGTGTTCAGACGGTGATGTTAAACATATTGGAGAATCACACTCAAATTCTCTTTTCTCTGCTTCCTGAGTTGCATAGGATGGAAATGAGAATTCTGACACAAATGCAGAATCTGGAGAAAAAGGTCCAATGTCTTCTTGATCTTCTTCTGATAAATTCATGGGTGACAAGGCACCTTTTAGATTTAGAGGGAAATTGTGGACAATTTCTTCGTCCTGTGACTCTGGTGTTGCATATGGTGGTACTGAAAATTCAGAAGCAGATGTGGAAGTGGGTGTGCACCGTTCCATTTCCACCGTCTCTTCTTCCAATAACGCATGTTCAGATGGGGTGGCGGAAAGTGGTGGGGCCTGGCATTCAGAAGTTATCTCAGTCGTGTGTGGCAGGAAAGAGTGTTCAGATGCAGAGGTCACAGCATATGGTCCAATGTCTTTCTTCTCTTCTTTTGACAGTATCATGTGCTCAGAAACACCTTTTGGTTTTAGTGGGGTCTTATAGTCAATTGTTTCCTTCAGCGACTCTTTTGCTGCAGGGGAGGGGACTGAATATTCGGAAGCAGATGTGGACTCTGGCGTGTAACGCCCACTTTCCGAGGACTCATCTCCTGACAGGACCACGTGTTCTGGTGTAACTGTTGAAAACAGTGGAGCCTGGCATTCCAAAGGCTTCTCAGTTGTGGATGGTGAGACAGAGTGTTCAGATTCAGAGGCCACAGCTGGAGAATATGATCCAGTGTCTTCCTTCTCTTCCGAGAGAATCATGTGCTCAGAAACACCTTTTGATTTTAGTGGGGTCTTATAGTCAATTGTTTCCTTCAGCAACTCTTTTGCTGCATGTGATGGGACTGAATATTCGGAAGCAGATGTGGACTCTGGCATGTAACGCCCACTGTCTGAGCGCTCATCTCCTGACAGGACCACGTGTTCTGGTATAACTGTTGAAAACGGTGGAGACTGGCATTCCAAAGTCTTCTCAGTTGTAGATGGTGAGAGAGAGTGCTCAGATGCAGAGGCCACAGCTGGGCAAGGGGGCTCAAATTCCTCATTCTCCTCTTCTGATGAAACTACATGTTCAGCTACAGTTTTTACACTGGATGGAGAAACTGGCTCAACTTCTCGCTCCTCTAGTTCATGGTTCAAATCCTGCAGTACTGAATACTCTGATACAAAAGCAGAATCAGTAGAAACAGACTCATTTTCCTCTCTTTCTTCCTCAGACAAAGTGCCACGTTCAGAGGTTGATGTCAGCAGTGGCAGAACAGGTTCCTCTTCTTTGTGCTCCACTTCAGGAGACAAACGTGGTAGGAAGGGCTTCTCAGAAACTAACGGACTTTCTGGGGATTCAAGTTCTATGATCTCTTCTTCTGTTAAATTAGAATCTTCAGGTTCAGGAGTAGCAGCTATTGGTAGGGAAGTTTCTACTTCTACTTTCTCTGGCTCTTCTAACAACAGAGATTCAGAAAGAGACATGGATGGCTCAAGCACATTTTCTTCCTTCTCTCCTTTGACATTAGGATGAGGAGGGGTCAGTTGTTCAGAGACTGGTTCTGTCCTTTCTAGCGAAGTCAGGTCTAGCTGTTCGTTGTCTGGGCCAAAACCTTCCTGAGTAGATGCTGCCAGACCTGGTGAATCTGTCTCCAGAAAATCCTTCTCTGCCTCCAGTGAAATGGAACGGTCAGGAGAATATACATCTTCCTTCTTTATTTCATCAACTAAAGACGGTGAGACTGAAAAGTCATTCTCTGGAGTTATGTCTGCGTGTGAAGCAAGTTCAAATTCTTCCTTTGCTGTTTCCAGGAACACTGTTGCAGATGTATCAGGTGACAGAGGGGAAGGCTCCATTTCATGGGTTTTTGCTTCATTGTCTGGCTGTTGTGGCACTAACTGTGGAGGCCTGAGCTGTGTTTCTTGTTCTTCCGTGTCATTACTTGAATAAGAGGAAACTGTGCACTCTGATGCAGACGTGGTATTTAAGAAGGAATCAACGTCAGTTTTCTTTTGATCTTCATGACTGAATAATGAGGTCAGGGACTTTGATCCTGTGAAGAGTGTACTTCTCCAGGGTGGGGCAAGCTCTTTTACTTTTTCATCTTCTATGCTTTGGGCTACTGATTTGCCTGTTTTGGAAACTGCGTTAGAATCATAATTGCCCAAATCTGGCTCTAAGCTAATAGATGCATCTTTCCCTTTTCTATAATGTATTTCTTTAATTACATAACCCTTTGGCAATGTTCCATAAAATTGTAGAGGAATTAATTCTTCTTTAACTGAATTAAACATCTTAATTTTATATTGTACTGTTCCTATGTAGACTGGCCTTAACACTAATGGCTTGTGTTCTTTGTAAATTGCCCCAGTAATAGGAGGTGTATTTGAAGTGGGCTTCTTTTTTCTTGTTTTATCATAAATGCCAGTGTATGACTTCTCTTTCTCAATGTTTACTTCCTGGCTTTCTGAAATTAAAGGATTGTCTTTTTTGTTTGCTGGAACATCTTGGGATTCAAAAGAATTTCTTTTTTTGTTGGCTTTCCGACGCAACGATGGCGAGCCACGCTTTGCCTTGTGAGTTCTTTTCCGAGCCTTTTTAACTTCATCCACTATAAAGGAAACATTTCCTGGAGGAGAATTCACAGTTGACCCTTCAGGACTACACACACCAGAAGTCTGACTTTCTTCCGAGGCCCAAGGAGTAGAAGATCTATTTGAATTGGTCTCCCAGGTTATTCCACTATCTTCCCGTTGAACTGTCACCATGGAAAAGGAGGGGTCAGATATGATACACTCCTGCTTGGTCTTGCCCTCTTCATCCTGGTCTGATAACCTACAGTAAATAATAATATTAATAATTATATATTATATTATAATAATAACATAATATTATTAATTAGAGTAATAAGTAAATATATTTTTACCAGGTAAAAGATTAATGTGAAATTAAAACATAGACATCAGTATTTCCATCCACATCAAAAAGAGGGATATATATCAAATGAAGTTTAAAAATTGAAGTCAGGGTACCGAATACAGTGACACATCCCACTGGAATGACTCAATATCCCACAAACTCAAAAAAGCTAAAGTTAAATTCATCACTTTCCCTCATCAGTATTGCCTTCCTGCTCCCCTCGGGCTCAGCAGTCACTCATGCTCGCTCTAGTGACCGGGGTCCCCCCGGTCCCCCCCATAACCACCCCACCAACCTGCCAACAACTCCCCCCCAAAACAAAGCCAATAACCCCCCAACCGGCCAACCGGGAACAAAAGCAACCCCTCCCCTCCCCGGCCCCAAACCAACCCGCCCAACCTTCCAAGCCAACCTTAACGAAAAACTCAACAAGCCAACCCCCGCCTTAAAAACCCAAGAAAATCCCTAAAACTAAAAGGGGAAAAAAAAAAGTCAAAAACCCTAAGTACCCCAATCCAATTGAAAATAATTCCAAAGAACCAACCCCAAGCCAACCCCAAAAAGGAAAATTCCGGTTTAAATAAAAAAATCAATAACCGGGAAAAGGAACAAGGGAAACCCGAAGCAAGAAAAAGGGGGGAAAGGTCATTGAACATAGAGAGATCACAAAGGATGTCAGCCTACTGCGCTTCACTTTCCTCATATTATTCCTCATAAAACAGGAATAATAATAGAAACTATCCGTCCCATGGGGTTGCTGTGAGGATTAAATTAATTCATATGAAATGCCTAGGAAAAGTGCCTGGCATGGAGTTAGTGCCCTACAAATGTTATTTGTAATCAGGCCTTCCACGCAGTCCTTGGACTAGAGATCAAAGGAGGCTGGGCATGGTCATTTTCAATTGCTGCAGGTGTTGGAGAGGCTGTCTCCAGGAACTGCTCTCATGGCCTCTCTGCGATGGCTGGCTTTGGCGGCCCCTTTAGTTGCCATTGGGCCCGTCTCACACTCTGTAGCACTCTTCTTCTCTGGAATTTTCTTTTACCTCCTCTTCACCTGTGCTGATGTTGTTCCTCCATTTAGAATGCTCAGCCTCCACCACACTCCACGTCTTCTGCACATTTCAATTCTATCTACGCCTCAAGGCTTAGTAAAAACCTCCCCATTACCATTCCTGATCCATTCAGCACTCATGTTTGCCAACACTTCATAAACACGAAGTTCAAGATTAAAACTCCAAGGGCTATTTACTCCAAGAATATAGTTACAATTTGAGATAAATCCAAACTATTGATTTATACCTTTCTACAACAATAAAAACAAAAAACTCTCTACATTAAAACCACTAAGCATAAGTATTAAATTAAGGCACTTTTTAAAAAAATACACAGAATTTAGGTCCCTTACTGATTCTCTTTTTTTTTTTTTTTTTTAATCATCAGACTCTGCTTGCATCAGTGATTCTTAACTCTGGAACACTTAAAAGCATCTGTGGAGAGTTTTTTAAAAATACTAGTACCACCCCATACCCTTCTCCACAGAGATTCTGATTTAATTGTACCAGGGTAGACTCTGGGCATTGCTACATTTTCATGTTTTAAAAGCTTACAGGTGACCCCAACATGTATCCAGGGTTGAAATCACCGGTCTGAACAATCCTGGCTCTGAAACTTAAATAACACACACCGTTCTTGCTCGAGGGCCTTCCTGGTTTGTTAGGCTGGCTGAGAACCAGGACCATAAGTCCTTGAGGGTACATTCTGCTCCCCTTGGTTAAACTTCACAGTCTCCCCAGAAATCTACTGCAGAGGGGTTATGGTTGTCCTGAGATCCTGATGTCCTTACCTCTCAGCACAGCTAGGTGGAGCCTGGGGCAGCCAGAGCCCCAGCGCAACTAGCCTGCAGTAGCAAACAGCTTCATACATTCGCCCCACAATAAATATTATTTTCTACACCTGCCATGGGTGAAAAGGGTTGGGAAGCAGTGGGAAAAAGTAGTTTGTCCATTTCCCCAGAAACTCTGCTCTTACTTACTTGCTTTGGTATTAAACTACTGAACTTAACTAGGAATTAATACTCTAGCTTGGTCCTGAACTGAATCTTACTTTAAACAGTTTTTTCAAGCTCTTTTACATACCTAATTAAAGTTATTTCACAGAATTTTCAACTCATACTACTTCTTCTCTCTTCCGTGTCACTTAACAGAAATAGGATGAAATTAAAAATTGAGGTTATGACATGCATCTGGGAAGTCAGCATTTTGAATGCCCATGATTGTAGTAGCATTATAAAATTCAATTATAAATTCAATTTAGAGTTAATTATTGACTGTAAATTCAATGTGCCCGACCATAGAAGTTTTCATTACCAGCTAGAATGAGTTCATGAGTGCTGAGGAGAGTGCTGAAACGGCAGTTATGAGAAGGTAGAGCCCTACTACGGTGGATTCACTCAATCAATCATTTGCTTATTCATTCACTCATTTATTTCTTCATTTAATAAACTTCTACTGAGTGAAAGTAAAACTTTTATTATACTTTGTATTCCTAGTATCTAAACAATAAGCCAGAACATTCTAAGAAATGCAAAATCTAATAGGGAGACAGAACTAAACATTTTAATACAGTGTGAAAAATACTATTACAGAAGATAGGCAAGATACAATGAGAACAGAATAAAGAATAGAAGACTTCACAGAGGAAAGATCCTTGAGTGGTTCATAGAAGAAAAAATAGAGGAGCCTGCCAAATGGATGAGGAGAGAAGATGGTGTGAGGACAGGGAGGTCATTCCAGGAAAAGTTCACAGGATATGCAAAATGTGTGTATGAATAAACAGTCTGGCTCACTGAGAGACCCAAAGTCGAAAGACAGAGCCAATAGGAACCAGAGAATGGCTATACAGTATTAGCATGTGTTAAGCCATAGCCATATTATACTCAGTCTAAAGAAGCAATGTATTAACAGAAGGGAAATGGTCCCTATAGGGTTCAGAAATGCTTCCAGGACTGCTTCTTACTGAGGAACGCAAGCGTTCTCATCTATGCATGTATCAGCATTTTATAGTTAAATGATATTGGCTATGGAGATCATCTCACCCACCCCCCTCAGACTGCATTCTCGCAAAGCAGCCTTCTCAGTATTACTTGGCTTCCCATGTAGATTTATCTATAGGAATGCAGTGCAATAAATCTAATGACTTAGGAGGCACATTTTATTTTCTAAATTTATTTTTTGTGAGTTGTATTAGTATAAATCAGTTCTCAAGAGATAGATTTCATTAAATGTGCTGAAAAAACGTAATTTCTGACATTACAAATTGAAGGATCAGGTCCTACAATATGATGACCATGCCAAAAATCCCTGTGTTCCTTGTGTAGGCCATGATCACTCTTCCTGGGTACACCTTCTCTCTCTCTCTCTCTCTCTCTCTCTCTCTCTCTCTCTCTCTCTCTCTTCATTTCATCTTTGGTCAGAGACCAGCATCTTATTAAAAATTAAGTTATTTAGAATCATGAGTGGAAAGAGCCCTGTGGCTTTATAATATATCTCATTTTTTTTTTGTTTTTGTTGCTTTTTTTCTTTCTCAGAGTCTGCTTTCAGAGAAAGTATTTCTCATTTTATAAGAAAAGATGAGAGAGGGAATACATATGTATAAACTGAAATTTCTAAAGAGGAAAATGGCTAGCCATCAAAGTGGAGTTACCAAAATAATAATTTCCCATATTTCATCATGAGTATTTTTGTTTTTTTTTTTTCTTTTTGAGACAGAATCTGGCTCTGTTGCCCTGGCTAGAGTGCCATGGTGTCAGCCTAGCTCACAGCAACCTCAAAATCCTGGGCTCAAGCGATCCTCCTGCCTCAGCCTCCCGAGTAGCTGGGACTACAGACATGCGCCACCATGGCTGGCTAATTTTTTCTATATATATATTTTTTAGTTGTCCAGATAATTTCTTTTTATTTTTAGTAGAGACGGGGTCTCACTCTTGCTCAGGCTGGTCTCGAACTCCTGACCTTGAGCGATCCACCTGCCTCTGCCTCCCAGAGTGCTAGGATTACAGGCGTGAGCCACTGTGCCCAGCCGAGTATCTTTGTTTTGAATTGACACTCTCATTCTTTCCTTTAAAAAAAAAACAACCCTATACTCTGAAGAAGTGAAATGGGTCCTCAAACTATTATCTGAAGGTTAAGATTTGTAACTCCAGTCACAAGTCACTTAACGACAGGGATACATTCGGAGAAATGCATCCTTAGGCGATTTCAGCCTTGTGCAAACATCACAGAGTGCACTTACACAAACCTCGATGGTGTAGCCTGCTGCACACCTAGGCTACATGGTATAGCTTATTGCTCCTAGGCTACTAACCTACACAGCATGTCACTGCACTGAATACTGCAGGCAGCTGCAACACAATGGTAAGTATTTGTATATCTAAACATATCCAAACATAGAAAAAGTACAGTAAAAATATGGTACTATAATCTTATGGGACCACTGTCATATATGGGGCTGTCATTGACCAAAACATGAAACATCATTATGCAGCACATGACTATACCACACTTTGTTTCTGCGAAACTCAAAATTTGTATTCTAGGAACTAGTAGTTCCTTCCTCTGATCAGCAGTTAAAGTACCATTAAAGTTCTTGATAGGAATATAATTATGAATAATACCTTGGATTTGAATGAGGTCTTATTCTGTCTCAAGCAATCACAGTACACTAACAGGAAGTGTATAAAACAAAAGAAGGTAATGGGTAGGATATTTTTCCAACTAAATCTTTTTTAATGCATTAAATATCAATTGTTATAACAATGGGATCATATTACACATATGACCCTGCTTATATTACAAACTCTGAAATATAGTTTTAAAGCATAAAAGACCCAGCAAACTTGTGATCTTATAAAACAAAATGCTAGCATTTTATAAGTCTTAAAAAAACTGACTTCTTAAAAATATAATCACTAATTCTACAATTAATATTTCACCAAGAATTCATTTAATATCCATGTCTTTAGCAGAAAAAAAATCATACACATTGCCAAACAAAAGTAGTATAAAACAACTTACATTAAAAAGAGCTTGTTAGCCATTAGGGAGTTAAGAAAAAAATTCATGAAACCATGAATGAAAAAAATTATTATACAGCATTATTATGCCATAACAGAAAGGGTTCATTTTGTAGCTATACTAAGAACACTCAAGTTCATTGCAGATGGAAAGGATAAATATTAACGACCAGATAATTCAGAAGCCTGGAAGTTAGGGCCCTCTATTATTTGAAACCTAGTTATTTTCCCCTTCATGAATTCTATGATCCAGCCAAACATAGGCTTTACCCTTCATGCCTTTGCTTATATCTTTCTCTTCATTTGGAATGAATCATCTCTGTACATTTTGCCTCGTATTTCTTTAGAGACCAGCTCATATATCAACTGCTCCATGTAGCTGTCACTGATGCTGCAAGCCAAAGGTAATTTTCTCCCTCTGAATCTCTGGAATCCTAATGTAATATTCTCCTTTGGTATTTACCATCTTACATTCGAGTTATTTGTATGTAAATCTTAGCTCCTCTACAAGACGGTACACTTCCCGCGAGCAGGGATCGTGTCTTTTAGTGTTTCTTTTAGAGGCTCTCCTCTTATGAAATCTTCCCAAAGCATTCAACTTTGTTTTCATGGGAACAACAACTCTTTTATTTTTGTACTAGTATTTCATCAGCTTAAGCAACATTTAATTAAATCATGTTATAACAATAACAAGCACAGCTAGTACAAAAAGGTTGGAGAACAATCACAATTGATCCTTAGTAAAAATACAACACAAAGAAGAGTACTTATTAGAGAGTACTGATTATAGAACAGTGGTCAGCTTGTCTGGGGCGTCAGTCTGTTTTACAGAGAAAACAGTGAGTTTTGGTTACTCTAGCCAATTATGTATAGTCATACTGAAAATTATTTAAAAGCACTTGTATTTCTCTTTTTGTACATTTCTATTAATAGTTTCCATTCATTAGTGTTTACTCCCATGAGGTTTCTGTTTCAGGTGAACGGACAAGACTTCCTCAATCACCATTGACTTTCTCAACTGACTTCAGATTGAAGCCCAAAGTCAAGATTCATTCATTCAACAAGTATTTATTGAGCTCAAATTATGTACTAAGAAGGCACTATGTTAAACATGGTCTTTTACAGCAAGGTTACCGTTTGGTACAAATTTTTACAAGGTCTTAAGAGTTCATTTCAAATTAATCAATTTGGTCTCAGCTATAGACTTATAACAGAAACATAAATTAACTTTGTCTTGTTTTATTCTTCTGAAACCTAGGATGTATTTGGACATTGTTACTGGAGGTAGCTCCACAGCAAAGAAAACTGGGCGCTTGCCTAACCCCTCACCTGTACAAGAGCAACACTAGGCATAATCAACATTCTCCCAGCTGAGTTTGAGAACACTCAGGTGTTGTATGTGAACATTTCCCTGCATCATCTACACAGGAATGTTGGAATAAACTCCGTGATATAAAGATTCACATCTTTTTAGTTTTTTTAATGGAGCATTTTATCTGTAAGATCTCTTAAAATACATGATTGCAATTTATTTAAAATAATTATTTGTGACACTGATTTCTAATTCCAGATGTTTCTTCTCCTGTAGAAGGACATCTATTAGAATAACACTCCTGGTCTAGCTTCTCGTTATCGCTCTTCCCCATGTTACTCTGTTCGTTGTGCTGTGAGGCATACAAGGAGAGGCCTGTGGCTCTTCAGAGCCCATGACTGGGTATTTAAATGTTTATTTCTGAGATTCGGTACTAGAAAGCACATTGTCGTCCTCTACCTAAGCCACATTTTCTGATGTCAGTTTCATCAGTAATAAAGTTGATATTTTGATCTCTATCATTCCTTTGATTTATCTATCAATTGTTTCAGAACTTAGATAAGGAAAAGAGGGTAATGGTAATTTTACTTGCCAAATCCCAATATAAATAAATATACCATCTGTTAGTGGTACAACCTAGAGGACATGACTTGATAGCAAGAACAGATAGGATGAATAATCTACGTGCTCGTGAGTATCCACCACAGACTGATGTGTGAACCAACCAGACCAAAAGAAATCTGCCTGTCAGAACTCAGCAATGCCCAGATCCCACGTGGGTCTCCCTCAGACGCACACAGGTACATGTGTATCTTTTTTGCACAAGATTTGAGAAGCCCAGAACTGCATAGAAAGATGCTCTATAAACAACACAGACCAAGTTTAAAGGTACATTACCATGGTCAGTGATAAATAATATTAATATCCACTGCAAAAGTGTCTATGAGTTAGAAAGACTAGAGTTGACAATTTGAATTAGATTATGCAAAAAAGATAAAAGTTGGTATTCTTAAAAGAAATGCGTCAGGTTACTTTAGCTTCAAGTCATGATAGCTCTACAGCTGCCTCTGTTACCACCTGCTAGCAGGAGTAAGGACACCTGGATTCTAGTGCTTGCTCTGACACTCACCAGGTGTCTGGTTTTCAGCAACAATGATAAGTTATATTTGCATATCACTTAATGGCTTTCCACATACCTTCACATATATTCTTTCCTTTTACCCTCAGATTCATTATTTGATTTGGTCAATAAATATTTAACCCCTACCACATACCAGACTCTGTTCTAGGCAATGAGGATACAGCAGCAAATAAAACAAAGTCCTGGATCTCATGTTGCTTACATTCTAGGATGAGAGACGATAAGCGCTATGAAGAAAATAAGACAGGGTGAATGGGAGAGAGGGTGATGGCTATGAGTTGGGGTACTATGTTATGCAGAGTGATCAAGGAAGACCTCTCAAAAAACCTCAACTATTATCAAAAACTAAGGACAAAAAGATACCAGGTCCAGAGAACCAAAATTAATAAACTATGGTGTGGCAAGTCTGGTTCAGAGCTTAGCGACTGCTTCAGACCAAACCTTGGGCAACTCCATTATCTGTGGTCTTGGGAGGTAGGGGTTCCTCAACGGCGGCACTATTGACATTTGGGGCTGGATAATTCTTTGTGATAGAGACACTGTCCTATGTGCTGAGGATGTTTAATAGCATCCCTGGCTCCTACCCACTAGATGCCATTAGTACTCCATTCCAGTTGTGATAATCAAAAATGTCTTGAGACATGTATTCGTTGAGAACCACTGATACAGGGAGACCCAAGAGGGAGAAAAGAGACTCAATCGCAGGCAACATCAACCTTGGCTGAGGATTTAAGGGAAAAACCATGGAGGATAAGAATATTCATGTTCTGGGATTCCCAGCTGAGGAGTTAAACACAGGCTTAACTGTTTAGCACTGGAATTCTTCAATAGCTACTGAGTATTAGCGCAGAACAGAAACTGTACCCCACCAGCCTCGGCTGTCAAATTCCTGTGTATGTTGGGTGGTGGTAACTAAGAGACAGAGCATTTCATCTGAACAGAATGTGTCAGGCTGGGATCTTTTTAAAATAAATCAGTGAGCCAGGATAGACTTCTCCTCAGCCGTTACACTTTTTTTTTTTTTTTTTTTTTACTACAATTATAACTCCGTAACAACAGGAAGAATGAGGGCTAATTGGTCCAAAAAGTAGGAGAACTCTGATCGGATTTCCTTGGTGGCCCTCCAGCAATTTTTCTTGTTAAGTTTGCAACAGAGAAAAAGCCCTTACATTGTAGCCTTGAAAATAATAATAATGGATTTAAAAATAAAACCCAGCTCATCTGTTAAATGGAATAAGGGTTTTTCCATATGCCTAGTACAGTGTATAGCAACATTTTTCTTTTCTCTTTCATTTTTTAAGAAAAGTAAAAAAACCCCAACACCAAGGCCTCACTCCATCAGTTGTTGCTGAGATGAGTAGGGAGGGGTGAAATGCATCTCAGCCCTGGAGCTGTGGGAGAGAGGACCCTTTTGCCTGGCACCAGCAGAGAGACTTGAATGGCAGTGGGCTGGCTCTCCTGGGCCTATGTGAATAAACCTCAGAGAGATTCCACTGGAGGCACAGTGAGGGCACCCTCCAGCTATGGAGAAAAGCATCTTCGAGAACCTTCTCTGTTGTATGCAAAGAGGGAGTGCAAGATGGAAGGGGGTTAGGCTGAAATCTGTGATCAAGCAACAACCACACACCTTCTCTTTAATTTCCAAGTGTTCCTCCACTGAATTTTAAGCTAGTCCCAAACTAATGCTGCCAATAATTCATCAAGGAAAATTAATCATGATGTTATAGTTACTGACAAATCCTCATATATTTCCTGCTAGATCAGCTCTGGATGACAACTCATTAACACCATTAACTTTGTGGTTTCTACAAGGGCAGTATTAGAAAGTGTATTCCTTTGTGCATACATAAAATGTTTAGAAAATTTCCCAATCTCCATTTTTTCTTTATTCTCAAACCAATGATCCATAAGGGTTTCTTGGAAACTATCTTTTTTTGGAAATGGTTAATTTCCCTCTTCAATGTGACCTTAACACTGGAGAGCCTGAAAGATTCATCTCTCAAGAATACAATTTACAAAGTCTGGTGACAAAATCTTTATCAACAACCAAACTTTGCATCCCTCCTCTTCAACTTTTCAAGCAATTGTCTAGGTATTCTACATTCTTTTTCTTTGTGCACCACCTTTAGTGGCTATTATACTTTAATCAAATTCTGGAACGTTAGGCTGGTGGCAGGGTGCCTGCTTCCTGTGAGTTTGAAAGCAGATCAGCAACAGCCTGGCTATCACAAACTTACTAGATTAGAAGCATCCAGAGAAACTAGCTGATGGTCCCATTGTCAGGCTTAAACGCCAACAGGAAAAAAAAAAAAAAAAAAACAAGAAAGAAGTATCTTGCCTAAAACATAGCCAGACAGTAAAACCAAACTCATAAAAGGAAGTCTCTAAAATTCCAGAGGGAAAAATAAACAAAAAGATTAAATTAAATCACTGTTGATATTCTAGGAAATAACTTGCTAATAGCCTGTTCTAGCCTTCCTGTTTCTGACATGTAAAATCTTGAAATTAGAGAGTCAATAATTTAATTCACTTTTATGGAGGACTGTGTTAGAATAAATGGGATTATTGTAAAACATTGCATCCCCAAAATGATTTTTATAAGATTTTAAAGCACCCCCAGATCTCTTTTAGGAGTTTAAAAATTAAGATGAATTTCCCATAATATTCTCTTATTAATCACCCACAAAAGAGAAAAAACCAAAAACCCAGTAAAAAATGATATGCATTTGATCCAGTAAAATGTTTTAAAAAGCACAATACAGGCAACCCTTGCTAATAACATTTTTCTCCGTTCCTCAGTTGAACTCAGGTGAAAGTTCAAGATTTTTAGTTCCTATCATTAAAAATAAAGATTTTTTCCAAATTACCAAATATAAATTTCACTGTAGAGTATGCAGAAAAATAGAAACACACAAAAAATAAAATTAAAATAACTAGCAGTCTCAACACTCAAAGATGATCACTTTTAATATATTGGTATATTTCCTTCATTCTTGGTCTATCCTGAGATGTTCCTTTTTTTTTCCTTTTACATAAATCATATTTTGTAATGTGCTTTTTTAAACTTATAAATATATTCTCTAAAAAATTTTTAAAAAACAAACAAAAAGAAACACAGAAGAAAAAACTGAAAAAACCAAAAATGATAAAACAAAAAAATTTAAAATATGTATGTATATTCTGAACACTTTTTCATGCTATTAAATATTATTTTCCAACAGCTATTCTCAAATTATTTGGACTCAAATCCAGTTTATACTCTTAAAAATTATTAAGGACCTCAAAAAGCTTTCACTTATATAGGTTGTATTTTTCGATATTATAGTATTAGCAATTATAAGAAATGTTTCGATTTTTATTAATTCATCTAAAAATAACAATAATAACCTAATATATGTCAACATCAATAACATATTTTACAAAAAGTAATTCTGTTTTCCAAAACATACAAACAAAAACATTTAGTGAAAAGAGTGGCATTATTTTGTATTTCTGCACACAGAAGACAGCTGAATTCTTACATCTGCTTCTGCATCAAAATATAGATATGTTCTGTTAATAAAAGTCTGTAAAGAAAATCTAGCCTCACACAGATATGTAGTTGGAAAAGGGAAGAGTAATTTTCAAAAACTGTGGATATTTTCTTTATATCGTACCAAAACTTGAAAAGTAATCGTTTTTTAAAGATTAGTTGCAATGTAGAATCTGAAAAAAAAAATCAATGAGCTTTTCATACTCTATATACTCTTATATACTTTATATACTCTCATACTTATGAGAGAATGAAAGTGGCAATTATAAATAATGTCTTAGTATTACCATAAAAATAGTTTTGACCTTATGGATGCCCTGAGAGGGAAGCACACTTTGAGAATGGTTAGCATAGCATTCTATCACATGATAGAACATTTTCTTTACCCAAAACCCTGTTGCTGAACATTTAGATTATTTCCAAGTTTTTGCTATGATAAAAAAATGCTATGACAAACATCCTTATAGATACATCTTTCAGCACATTGGTTTTCTTAGAATTACACCTTAGGAAGTAGAATTTGAGGGTCAAAAGCAAAGTAATTTTTTCAGGCTTTTTATACATATTGCCAATTTTCCCTCCAGAAAGTTTGATTAATTTGCATTCCTATCAGTAGTGTGGACAAGAGCCTCACATTCCTACCCACCCCCTTATCAACACTGGGTACCATGTGAGCCCAGCCTGGATAGCTGTTTTTAGAAAATCGAAGTGTGACTGAGCTGGCTCTTGGGGAGCTCACTCCCTTATATGAAATACAATACTTGAGGGTTACTGGAATTCTCTGTTGGCAGAGTACTCTGATAATTCTACCATAATGCTTATTAAATGCTACTTTATATTATTATAATTAGCATTTACCATGTGTGTTCTACTTGGCAATAAGTTTCTTGAGGCAGAAACCATGTGTCGTTATCTTAATATCTTATATCTTAATATATTCGACAGTGCTAAGCTGACGCGATAGAGATGGAAATAGCAGTTTTCACCTCAGAGAGGCCTGGGTTTAAATCCTGGCTTCACTACCTACTCACTATGTGCTATGGTCCAAATGTGTCCCTCAAAATTCATATGTTAAAGCTAAATCACCGATGTGGTAGTACTAAGATGTGGGGCCTTTCGGAGGTGATTAAGCCATGAGGACAGAGCCTGCATGGGCTTGGCGATCTTATCAAAGAGGTTGAAGGGAGTGTCGTAGGCCCTTTTGCCCCTCCTGACATGTGAGGACTGAGCGAGAAGGCACAAGCCCTCACCAGACGCTGAATCTGTAGTGCCTTGATCTTGGACTCGCCAGACTCCGGAACTCTGAGAAATAAATTTCCGTTCTTTATAAATTACCCAGTCTCAGGTATTTTGTTACAGCAGTACAGACAAAGACTGTGTGTGCTTGAGCAAATTATTTCTCCTTCCTTTCCTGAGCTTGAAAGTCGTCATCAGTTAAACAGGGTGACTAACATCTACTTCAGAAGACAGCTATGTTGAGATGATACATGCAAAATACCTCGTACGATTCTTGGCAAAGGACAAATGTTCCATATGTTTGTTCTCTTCCTTTTCCTTTCCAACATTGAATTAACCTTGGGAAGCCCAAACTCTGAAGTTCTACAAACCCACTTTAATTTATTAATAAGCCTATAATTAAGGCGGAGGCACCTCTTTAACAATGATTTCCTCAGGAAAGTGTAACCAAGCAAAATTGATGTGTTTTCTAATTATTCTTCCCTGTATCACCCCTTCATTATTCATCCACTTAGTCAACATCTAGGAGTGTGTATTATGAGTTCCAAAGACAAGTTACACACAGTCCATAAACAAATAGAAAGAAAAAGGAAATCCTTTTTAGTGCCAGAACCATTCATGAAGTTCTGCTGAGAGAGCTGTTCAATTATACATCTCAGCAGCTGCAGGTACCTCCTCCCTGACCCTATTCTGGGTCAAAGCTGACAATTATTGCAGCGGGGCTTTAGGACTAATATATTTTAATGCGATCCTGAAATGTATTTCAAATACTACAAAAACTTTAACATTGTCTGACAACCTGTACCAAGGAAATCAGAGAAAAGACACTAGAGAGGTACAGTGCAGATTGGAGTTCACTCCTGATTTTGATTTAAAATTAAAGCAAAAAACGAGAAGTTATTTTTGCATATGGGAGTGCCCCTCCACTAAGGGTGCAGGGTGAGGAGTGGTGGCTGGGGAACAGCATTGCTAGAGATGACAATAAGAACCCAAGACCTGCTCAAGTCAGGGGTGCTGGTAGATTCTACTGAAGGGAGGGGAGAGGAAACTGACACTCATCCATGCCCTGCTCCTGCCTTCACATTCTCCTTTACCCCACGTGCACCTGTGAAGCAGGTGGTGGTAGCACCTACGTCTTTCAGAGTCTGTGAGGCTCAAAGAGGTCAGGTGGTTCTCAACAGGGTAGTCTGGAGAACTGCTAGTATGAGATCCTTTACAATTCCGGGAGAGATTCAAAGAAAGTCTGGGATGCTGATTCTTGAGGTCAAACTGAGCTCAAGCAAGACCTTTTCAATACCAGCTCTTGGATGGTATATGCTAAAGTTGGTATTAGGTCATTACAGATCTCTCTTCAAGTCTGTAACTGTATGTTCAACAGAGTTGAAAATACTTGCAGGGTGTATGGGTGGGAAAGATAAGTTCTTTCAGATCTAAAGCATGTTTTTAAAATTTTTTCGGGTGGCATGTTGTGGCCAAGGAGTAATGGTAGCTTTGGGTTTCAGTATTGGGGCTATTGATGTCCAAAAGATTCCTGACTGTGGGAAAAAAAGCATTTCTGGACATGTGGGGCATGACTCCACCTTCAGAGGGTTCTTTTGGCTAGTCCTGAGGAAGGATAAGTAAGTATACAGACAAGGTCTGTAGGAGAAATATTTTAAAAATTGTTAGAAATGTTAAGAAAGGGTTAAGACATTCTTGATGGTAAGGAACAATCTCTCTCAAGTTACTTAGAGGGGATTTATTTTAAGGAAATAGAGATTTTTCTTAGAATCCAAGGGCCAGAGGTGTGTCCAGGCCTCACAGGGAAGGGGAAACAGGAAAACTGTCTGGAATCAAAGAAGCTCTCTCTCTGACGTGTCAGTGTGGCTCTGGTCTGTCTCTCCTCCCTGCAAGTATTCTCTCTCTCTTTCTCTCTCTCTCTCTCCCCGCCTCCCTCTCTCCTAAACATGGCTATCCCCAGATCACACCCTTAGTCCCATAGTCTACAGAGTTGTCTTGGACTTACTAGTGTTTCATTGTAACAGAAAATTATTCCCGGAGGAAATTAAGAGATAAACCAAAAACAAAGGCAGACATTCCTGGCTTTTGGTTTCTTTTCTTTTTTTTTTTTTTGAGACATTCTTGCTCTGTCACCGGGCTAGAGTGCCATGGTGTCAGCCTAGCTCACTGCAACTTCAAACTCCTGGGCTCAAGTGATTCTCTTGCCTCAGCTTCCAGAGTAGTTGGGATTACAGGCAGGTGCCACCATACCAGGCTAATTTTTTTCTATTTTTAGTAGAGACGCGGGGTCGGGGGGCGGGGGTCTCACTCTTGCTCAGACTGGTCTAGAACTCTGACCTCGTGATCCTCCCACCTTGGCCTCCCAGAGTGCTAGAATTATAGGCGTGAGCTACCACCCCCAACCCATTCCTGGCTTTTGGAAAAGGTATTTTATAGTTTTTCCCTCTTTAGTCTCTATATTCCAGAGAATGAAAAGAAAGAGGTAGGAAAAGCAATACAACCTCCCCTCTGGTTGTTGTTGGCATGACTTGCTTTGATGAAGGATGGAGCCTCTCCTGGGTTATAGGATCAATTCGAACAGCTTTCAGACTCTTGGACAATAGGATACGTTCACGGAATTCTAAGCCAGAGGCATTCTTTGTAGGTGCTCTATATTTGGTGGAGATTTTAAGGTTTTAGAAACACACTTGAGTATGATCCAGCATTCAGACCCTGGTAGGGGTCCTATCCTTTCCCTATGTATTGGGTCACCTCCCTGCCCATCTTCTATACTCTGGGCTCCCTGCCTTGGTAGATAGCTTTTATTTAGCATTAAATGCCCTTTTCTATCCCCTGAATTCCACATCAGACAACAAATTATGCTCAGCAATTTTATCTAACTTTCTTCTTTACATTTTGGACAGTTTACAGATGTACATTTAGAATATTTTTTGACCAATAGAAAAATGAACTATTTAATAATTTGCAAACATAAAAATCAATACTCTAGTACAAAATGTTGCTGAAAAGATCAAAATTAAGTTGAATAGATCTCCTAGAAGTTGAGATCTGTTCCCCAAACTGCTCTTCTAAAGCTAACTGAATAGAATCTGTGTTACCATTTCCAAGTTACCAGAGAAGAGAATCTGACACTACTTGAGTCTTCCCTTGGCCAGGGTCATCTATAGTAGCCCTCTAGTAACCCACTCCATGAATTGGTGCACTATTCTCCAAAGGAGGACTGGCCCGGATACACAGACTAAATGGATTAGAAGGAACTAACTTTCTGATAATAGCAAACAGTGAAGGGATTTCAAAAGAGCTTTGAAACTCCAAAGCAGAGATACCAAGGTATGTAGGACAGCTCATGTTAAGACCAAAGGTAAAGATTTGTTTGTTTATTGTAAATGGAAAGTCTGTGCTAGAATAAACAGCAAATAGATTCAACTGATTATTTAATGCAAAACCTACTTCAACCTCATACGGTTGTATCTGTTCACTGCTCTATATTGTATTTGCAATTAAATGTCTTAGGAAAATATTAACTCGTTCCATTAATATTAACTAATTCCATTAATTTCTTCTACTTTCAAATAAAGTGTTGTCTAGCCATAGGAAAAACAAAATCTACTGCATCTGTGTTAAATGATCTGAGGATCAGGGAACAAAACCTGAAGAAAGCCTAGCCCAGTGCCCTGTGCTGATTCAGTAGACGTCTGACATCCTTTTTGACCATCCAGCAACTGATCTCTCTTCCCATTTGGCGAATTCCCCACCTTGGGGGTCCTGGGGAGCCAGAGGTGACAATGTAGATACTCTCCTAACCATGACCTTCCCACGTGTTCCAGACTGACTTAGGAGAGACTGATGAAAGAAACAGACGGTGGAGCTCCTTGTTCTCTCTGCGTTACAGCTGCTGCACTACTGAGCACATTACATATTGCGACATCTACTGCCCTATATCACAGCAACGGTTTCCTCACTAGACAACTTAAAAAAAAAAAAGCTGCTTTATTGTAGTATAATTCACATACTATACAATGCACCCATTTAAAGTGTACTATTCAATGGCTTTTCACAGAGTTGTGCAACCACCAACACAATCAATTTTAGACCACTTTCTTCACCCCAAAAAGAAATTCCACACTCCTTAAGTATCACCTCCCAATGCCCTTCACATCTCCCTCCCAGCTCTAGGCAACCACTAATCTACTTCCTATCTCTATAGATGCACCTGTTCTAAACATTTCATATAAATGGAATCATACAATATGTGGTCCTTTGTGTCTGGCTTATTCACTTAACATAATGTCTTCAAGGTTCATCTATGTTGTAGCAGGTCTCAGTACTTCATTCCTTTTTATGGACAAATAATATTCCATTGTATGAATATACCACATTTTCTTTAACTATTCATTAGTTTATGAACGTTTGA
This sequence comes from Propithecus coquereli, assembly GCF_000956105.1. NCBI lineage: Eukaryota > Metazoa > Chordata > Mammalia > Primates > Indriidae > Propithecus > Propithecus coquereli. The sequence goes on from NW_012155284.1 coordinate 3,313,685, forward strand.
GTTGTTTCCATTTTTGGCTATTAATATTATGAATAGTTTGCCGTGAACATTCATGTACAAGTTTTTATGTGGACCCATGTGTTCGTTTCTCTTGGGTATATACCTAGGAGTGGAATTGCTGGGTCATATGGTAACTCTGTGTTTAACTGTTCAAGGAACTGCCAGACTGTTTTCTAAAGTGGTCGCACCATTTTATATTCCCATCAGTACTGTATGAGGATTCTCATTTTTCTACATCCTCACCAACACTTTTTATTATTGTCTTTTTAATTATTGCCATCCCATCTGATGGTTTTAATTTGCATTTCTCTGATGGTTAATGAGGTTGAGCATCTTTTCATGTGCTCAATGGACATTTGTATATTTTCTGTGGAGAACTGTCTACTCAGATCCTTTCCCCCTTTTAAATTGGGTTACTTGTCTTTTTATAATTTAGTTGTAATGATTCATCAGACCAGTTTTAAGGCATGGTTTCAGGAGCTGTTCCTGGATTTTAAAGACTAGTTATCCAACCTTCTCATGATCCTATGAGCCACTAAGTCATTTTCTGCTTAAATTGATCACAGTTAGCTTCTATTGCAACTCAAAATCCTAATTGCTGAAGATTCTGGAACCCACAGCAGCACCTCCTCACCTACAGAAAATAACTTACATAACTCTGCTTTACTGGCAAACTGAAACCTGTTCAGTGGTAGTGTTGCTACTAAAGTCTGGGTATCTGAATTCACGATTCTCAACTGTTAAACTATGCAAACTCAGTCTAAAGAAACTTGCGGGATTGACAAGTGAAAACTGGCAGGCTGAGCAGCAAGTATGAACTGGAACAGAAATAAGTAGAAAGAAAATTCTAAGAAATTGTTGCCACTTCTTGCCATTTTCCTTTAAGATGAAATAGACTACTGATTCCAGTAAGCTATTCAGATGATGAGGCCTGATTTTTCTGATGCCAGCAGGCCTCTCTCTGCCTTGGACCTGCAGCCACAGTGGCTGCATCTCCCTCCCCACGTAGGTTGGTGTCGAGGAACAGAATTTTCTTCCAAGAAGCCAAGTATGGAAATTAAGTAGGGGTCCTGATTCTATCAGATGATTCAACTACACATTTGGTTATCAGGCAATTTCAGTTTATACGTCAACACTACTTACTTTATATACGCTCCCCCTCCCCTTTCTGTAGTCCGGATTCTCTAAGGAGTTGGGGAAATAAGAATGTCACTCCGCTGGGAGTTATCAGTGACTGAGGCCCAGGGTTTGGGGTCAGTTGTTTTCTGCAGGTTCCTGGGCGATGCCCCAGGCTCTCTCCAGTGAGCAGATAGACTGAGACCCAACCGTAGCACTCAGTCTGCTTTGGGTGCCCTCTCACTCCTCTTCTAAGCACCCACTTTCCATTTTTCCCTTTCTAGTGCCCTCTTCTCCCAGAAGAGTATCCTACATCATGTATTTGGAAGGATCTGTTCAAAAGTAAATCCAACCTAAAGCAGATGGGTTTAAATAGGTTTAAACTATTAATCCTCCCAAAGATGTCTGCATTTCTTTAAGTTATTAATCTCTCCCTATTGACTTAATTTTGCCGGATTCAATGACTAATTCTCAGTTTTGATTCTCTGTGCCCTTTATTAGTTTGGCACCTAAGAGATAGATGATTTGTTAGGGGGGTGATGATATGAATGGTGTTAGAGAGAAGGAGCTGAGATCCTGGGGGTGAAAAGTTTTGGTGAAATCCAAGCACTTATTCATTCAACAACCATTTCTTAAGCACCTACTGTGTACCAGACACTGTGTTCTAGCTGTTGGCAATGCAAGAGAGAAGCAGCAAGGCCCCTCCCCTCATGGAGTTTACACTCAGTGGTGGCAAGAAACAATAAATAAACCAAAAATCACAATTTCAGACGGTGATAGGTGCAATGAAGAGCAATGTGAAATTGTATATATTGTGATGGTAAAAGGCAGGAAAGGAGTGAACTAAGCCCATTAGGCAGGGTGATTGAGGAAGGCCTTTTTAGGAAAGTGACATTTGCACTGAAACGTGAATGGTGGATTTGGGGGAGAAACAGACTGGGAGAGCAGGCAGTGAGCACAAAGGCCCGGATGCAGGGACAGGCTCAGGCAGCTGGCTGGAGTGTAGGGAACACACAGAGCCACAGCAGATAAGCTGAGAGAGGTAAGCAGGGGCCAGGTCAGGCTGGATTTGAAGGCCATGGTAAAGACTTGGGGAAGTATTTGCCCCAAATTACACAGCCAGCAAGTGGCAGAGCCAGGATGATAATCCAAGTCTTTTCAATACTATCAGGTGGGGTTTTAAAAAATGCAATATAACCTGGTTTATGGCCAAAATGGTGCTGGATGAAAAGGGATTTATTGAAGCCCTTATCGGAGATCCCAAAACTCTAAGAGCCAAAGACATTATCTCACTTCCTTCTCCTCATGCCTCTTGGGTGGGGGGAACCTAGATATAAAAACTTCAAAGTTTGCTACCACAAACTAATATAAATTCTGTCTTTTAAACAGAGGATCTGAATTTTTTACATATTATGGTAAATACCTACTGAAGGTTTATCACATGATCCCAAACAGCATATAAGGAAGTTATTTTGGTGTTACTATCTTTGGCCTTATGAAAATGCAATCACACTGGATTGCCTAATGTCTATTTTTAAACATAAGATCTACATTAGCAAACTCAATATAGCTAAAGTGCTGGTCAAGATTAGCTACCATGTAGATTTTCTGCATCTTCTATGCTGTTGCTTTTTAAAAAGTTTGAAGTAAATTGAAATAATTATTTTAAAATAGTAAAATTCTACTCAAATAAAAAAGAAAGAAATTGGCTAATAAAGAATAGATGCGTGAAGCCGGGCATGGTAGTGTGTGCCTGTAGTCCCAGCTACTGGGGAGGCTGAGGCAGGAGGACCCCTTAAGCCCAGGAGTTGGAGGCTGCAGTGAGCTATGATGGTGCCACTGCACTCCAACCTGGGCTACCGAGTGAGACCCTGTCCCTAAAAAAAAAAAAGAAAAGAAAAGAAAACCTGATGTGTGTATTTTATATATGTTATATTATATTATGTTATATCATCTCGAGATAAAAACCAAACTCATGAGCATTCCTGCACTGGCCCTGCCATTAGACTAGGATTAGAACCTAGCTAGCACGCTTACCAACTGTTTGAAATTAGGTAAATTACTCAATATCGCTAAGCCTCCATTTTTCTCTTCCATAAAATGAGGATGAAAACAATGCCTATAGCATAGAGCTACTGTAAAAATAACTCCCCGGGTGGGTGGGGAACCTGTGGCCCTTCAGATCCCCGTGCAGCCCCTTGACGAAATCCAAATTTCACAGAACAAATCCCTTTATTCTGTATAATTTGGATTCACTCAAGGATCCAGAAGGCTGCAGGTTCCTTGAGTAAGTGTTGGTTTCCTCTTCTTCTCTGAACTTCTGTTTATTCACTCGTCAGAAGCATAAGAGACTCAGAGAGATGATATCTAAGGTCTCTTCTAGGTAAGTGTTGGCAGCAGCCAGGCTCTCCTGCCAGATGCGCACCACAGTACAGTGAAGCCTGTGTAGGCTGTAGGTAGATGGAGAAGGACTAACAAGAAGGACTTAGAGACTGACAGAAAACTCCAAGGAGAATGAATTAGGAGGCTTCAGGGACTGGGGCTTGAAGGGCCAGGGTCCTAGGAGACCCCTACCTCAGCTCCTAGGACCAATTCATTTTACTTGTGAGATTATTTGTTAAAGTCTTCCCTCCCCAGAGGCAAACTCTGAAGATTATGACCTTTACCTATTTGGTTCACCCCATGTTTCCATTGTCTGGCACACAGTAGTGTCACCTGGCTACACGATAATGTTGAATGAATAAGCTTATTTTCTTACAGTAGATACATTTCTTTACATGGAAAAAATTAAGTTTATTTACAATCAATAATTTTAAGTGCCTTAGTGAAGTCAGCCATTATCAGGAAATCTGTGGTAAATGTAAATTTCTTTTTAAAAATTTTTCTAATTGACAAAAATTGTATGTATTCGTGGTGTACAACAGTGAATGTAAATTTCTCTTTAGCATGTGGATTTTTCTTTAAGAGAAGCATACTCAAGTGAAGAAAACATAGTAACAGCTCCATGAGAGGGCTTTGAGTATTTAGAGTTTGGTAGTCTGAATAGTGGCATCAATTAATCTTCCCACATATTTTGGACATAGCAGATTAGGATGTGAAATTTTGGAATTGAATCCACTCCAGTTGCCTTAATCCAGGACTTTTCTCTGGGCAAAAAGCAAAGCCTATTCTTATCCTTCCATGTATGATCTGGCTCAAGGGTCAGTCTAGGGGCAGCATTCTGACAAGTCACGGAAAGTGGGGATGATGACTGCAGACATCCTAACTGAACAATCCTTCAGTACTTATCTCTGTCCCCTCCAAGCTACTGTATTTCCAGAGTCACTGGGCATTGTCAATCCCTGGTAAATGAATGGTCAACAACCACTAAAAATCTCACCTGACCTAACAGGCTTAACATCCCAACTAAATTTGATTCATGAAGAAGTCTGGATGACTTCACATTCACTCACTCATTCATCCATCTATCCATTTATTCACATCATTCACTTACTCATTCAACAAATATTCTCGACTCTGGAAAATCCTGATTCCGGATGACAAAAATAAAGCTTAGACAGAGCAGCAGTTAGTAGCATAAGAGCTGGAACCAGGAACTAAAGGAATGCCTAACCACGACTTGTCCTTGGAATACCTTTCTGTCCAGCGGCAGTGTCACTCTAAAAAAATCTAAATCCCATTTTAGGAAGAATGTCTTTTCCCTATTCCTTTGTTAATTCCTTACTGCACTGCTCATGACATCACATTGGAGTTAACTGCTTCCCCTCGCCAGACTGTGAGCTTCTTGAGAGAAACGACTGCCATCTAATCATGTTTATGCCCCTGGTACCTAGAACAGGGCCTGGCATACAGAGTAGTTTGGATTCCAAAGACGCCAACAGATTTCTAGGTATTATCAGGCCTGCACTGTCCAATATGGTAGCCACTAGCCACATGTGGCTCGGTAGGGTGAACTGATATGTGCTAAAAGTACACACATCAAATTTCAAAGACTTAGTACAAAATAATGTAAAATATATCAATAATTTTTATGCTGATTACATGTTGAAATATATCAATAATTTTATACTGCTTACATGTTGAAATAATACTTTGGATAATAGGTTAAATAAAATAATTATTAAAATTAATTTCATCTGTTTCTTTTTACTTTTTTTAATGTGGCTACTAGAAAATTTTAAATTACATATGTGGTTCACATTATATTTCTATTGGATAATGCTGGACTAAATCAAAGATCATTTTCTTGTACAAACCACATCCAGTTTCTTGTACCTGATTCTCTAAGTTTTCTTGGTAGGAAGGGGAATTTGGTTATAATGTCTGAATGGAGTCAAGGCTTTCATTTAAACCTGTGCTCAGAATATACAGGGAATTTTAGATTTTTTTTTTTTTTTTGTAAAATTCTATCAGTCAGATGTCCTACACTTTAGTAGGTTTGCTGTTTTAAAGAAAAAAATAAATAATCCCAACTCTTGCTGTATTCCTGTATGTTGAATCAAAGTCTTAACAAGGGCATGTAATCTCCATGCAGACAACACTTAAATAGCTCTTCAATTTCTGGCTTTGAGTGCCCCTGTTTTATCTTCTCTCCTCCCTCAGCCTCTGGCATCCTGAGCACTCACCCCTCCCATGCCCAGCTCTTTCCACTGACCTCAGAAGAGGGCTGGCTCAAATAACACACTTGTCAAAACACCTAGGTAAGCACATCAGTGGGAGACACCATATAAATAGATATATGGACACAGAGTGCTCCGTACTGATAACAAAAGCCATTTACAAACTCCCTTCACCTTCCAAAAGGTTTGTTTCCTACAATGATTAGTTCAATGTGAATGTCACCAACAATTTTAATTCTGTCAGCTTAGACAGAGTTATATCGGCACTGGCAAAGCTGCAATTGAAGGTGATTTTTAAGTTTTGGGTACTGCTGTGGCCAAAATCCTCTGAGCTTAAATAAAGAAATTAAAATTGACCAACAGAAGATGATCCAAAATAAAAATGCTGAAAAGTTTCTAAGGGATCCGTGGGAAAGGCTGAAAGAGCTGGGCTTTTTTGGTCTACAGTCAGAAAAATACAAAAGTAACAAGTTCTATTTACATAACGTATCTCTCTCCTGCAGGAAACCGTGAGTTTGAAACATTTAGCACAGTGCTTGGCACATGGTAAGTGTTCAAAAAAATATTCTTATAGTTAAATGAAAATATGAATGGATAGGTGCTTATTATTTCAAGTAATACTGTGATCGACATGTTTTTCTTGTTTTTATCTTTAAATACTGACTGGTATAATAGACATGGCTTCCTGTTTTACTCAGAATAAAATTCGAAGTCCTTACCATGGCCTACAAAGGCCATGATCTGCAACCCACCTCTCTCGTAAACTCAGCTCTGACCAGCGTCCCGCTTGCTCGCTCTGCGCCAGCAACCTGACCTCCTTGTGCTCCTCCAACAGGCCACACATTCCTGCCTCTGTGCCTTGCACATGCCCTTCCCTTCACCTAGGACATTCATTCCTTCACTCTCTGCTCAAGTGTCACCTCAGAGGGGCTTTCTTCACCACCCTATCCAAAACAGCAAATCAGTTTATTCCGTTTTATTTGTCCTCATATAACTTATTCCTCCTGACATATTATATATTCGTCTCCCAAAACTGGAAAGTCAGTTTTAGTAGGGCAGAGACTTTGTTTTGTTCACTGCTGTATCCCTCGTGCCTAGGAAGTGCCTGGCACAGGAGTGCAATAAATATCTGTTGAATGACTAAATTAATGAACATTAGATTGGAGTCCAGACACCTTGGGTCTACTCCACTCCTAATTCTACTGCTAAATAGTTGTGTAACTTTTTTTTTTTTTTTTTTTTTGAGACAGAGTCTCATTGTGTTGCCCGGGCTAGAGTGCCGTGGCGTCAGCCTAGCTCACAGCAACCTCAAACTCCTGGGCTCAAGCAATCCTTCTGCCTCAGCCTCCCGAATAGCTGGGACTACAGGCATGTGCCACCATGCGCAGCTAATTTTTATTTCTTTCTAATTTTAGTAGAGACAGGGTCTCGCTCTTGCTCAGGCTGGTTTCGAACTCCTGAGCTCAAACAATCCGCCCACCTCGGCCTCCCAGGGAGCTAGGATTACAGGCGTGAGCCACCGCGCCCGGCCAGTTGTGTAACTTTGAACAAATGTCCCCTAACCGTTTCTGAGTATGTTAAAGGATTGGTTGGGGATAGATGTTTTTGTTAAAGGATGGTTGGGAATACATGTTTCTAAAGCCTCTCCCAGCTCCAAAATCCTGTGGGTTTTACAGATCATGCTCTTGTATAAGGTTTTAACAACAATAAACCTTTTTTGATATCCATAAACTACAAGCCCTCCGGGGCATTAAATTATGATTCAAAACCCTGCTCCAATGGTGAAAACTTTTCCAACCCTTCCAGGTAGTATGGATCCCAGGACTTTCTCCCTACTTTGAGGTGCTTCATGCAGACATTTTCTTTCTTAAAGCTTCTCTAATAGCTAATGACATAATTATGTTTTTCTCTTTCTCCACCTAGAATATCAACACTTTGAAGTCAGTAATAGATTCTTAGTAATTTTTGTGTCCTCAGCACCTTGCATGGTCCATGGTGGATAGCAGGCACTCCATGAATGTTTAGTGAATGAATAGAGGTAAGCCAAAGTGGAATAGGATCATTACTCATATTGAAAACTGAGATCATCACTCTCTCCTCATTGATGAATGGTGGGCACAAAGTAGAGCTTTGCTGCCGATAATAATTCATCTGAAAGAATATAAGAAACTAAAACTTATTGGGAACCTACTAAGAGCCAAGCAGTCCTACACATGTTCATAGTTTATTCAATCCTTATGAATTAGAAATTATTACTATTATTTTACAGGTGAGAAAGTTGGGCTCAAAGAAGATGGAATGTGCCCATGATACAACAGCTAATAGGATTCATACCCAGACCTCTGGGTGCCATATGCCATATTCATGTCACTGAATGATATATCAGAAGAGTAGTTCTCTGATCCAACATAAATATTGGTATGTGTATATCATGAGCTTTCCTGCACTATAAAAGCACTGGAGTTCACAGACCGAGGCTCATATCTTGGTTCTCACATTTACTTGCCTTATAACCTCAGAAAATTATATGAAGCCTCAGTTTCTTCATCTGTAACCGAACAATGACCTCATAGCATTGCTGCAAGGGTTTAAAATGAGACGACATGTAAACACTTAATTGTTTGTATGTGGCATAGGGTGAGCCACTTTTAACTGTAAAACTTTCAAGGAAGAACCAAGAAGAAGGGGTAAAGAATGACGATACATCATTCTCACCTTTCACTGAAACATTGATATTTGGGACCATGAAAAAAGAAGCAGGATTTTAAGTACAGGGGTCACTGAAACTCATGCTTCTTTTCTCCAAAGAATGTATGGCCCTTTATGCCAAAATAAGGCCCCATTATAGGAACCTAGCCCCGAGCCAGGCCCCCAGGAGACAGCCATTCATCGGAAGGTACCAGGGCGGCCCCACTCTGCCTGCACTCCACTCTCGTCCCCTAGCTCAGGCTCTCAAGATTGCTACGGTGCCTTGGGCCAGCCGTAAGCGATCCAGCACATTTGTGCGGTTAGGCAGGACCCTAAATTAATCTCCAGGAATAAACAAGAGCAGCAAGTCACAAGGAGCTGGGGGGCGGGGATGATGAGCTTTGCTGCAGGCGGGCCTGTCACTCCAAGCTGACAGCAAGCACCTTCACCTTCAAGTTCTTTAAAAAGGCAGCGCACTCCAGACAAAATGCTTAGCTCGAGGGAAATGAACCCTCGAGGCTGAGAAGCTAAAGCAGAGAAGAAAGGGGGCGGCTGGCTGCCCTGCGGAGCACCTGCCCCCGGCAGCACTTCCAGGCCCCGCGCGGCGCTGGGCTGAGGGCCGAGGAGACGGGCTCGCGCTACCTGGCGTCCGGCTCCTCCTCCGACTCCGCCGCTGTCTCGTCCTCCTCGCCCTCCGACTCCTCGGTCTCCAGCCCCCGGGTCGCCTCCTCGTCCCCGTCGGAGCCGAGGAAGCTCTCGGTAGCGTGGTTGCTGTCGCTGCTCGCCATCGCGCCTCTCCCGGGCCGGAGCCGGAGCCGAGCCGAGCCGCCCGCGCCGCGCCTGGTGTTCTCCCTCTGACTGCTCTGGCCCGGCCTGCCCGGCCCTCCCCTGCCCTGCCGGGCGGCTCGGGTTCCCGCCCCGGGCTGGCGAACGCGGCGACTTTAAATAGAAGGCGTCAAATGTTTCGCCACCCGGCTTCTGGGGCCCGGGCTCAGCTTCTCCTCTTCTCCGCGCGTCTGCCAACTTCCCCCAGGCCTCTCCCGCCCCGGTTTTGGCGGATCCCTGGCGGGCCTTTTGGGCAACTGGAGATCACTTTAAGGGGCGCGGGCTTCGGCTGCACCAGGGGATTCAAAGGAGGAAAGGCACCCTAGCCCCGCAGTCTTTCCTCCGCAGTGAGTGTAGCAGGTTTTATGTTTCGAGCTTAGCTACTTGATAGGCCCTTTATCCCAACCAAACAATAACTACATCCTGAGCAGAGCACTGACTAGTATCAGGCAGTCAGAGGAGCTCGCTTTCATTACCTCCTCAGTTCTGCGGGTACCTGCAGTAGGTTTTACTGTAGTGCCTGTTTCTTAGGTGGGGAAACTGAGGCTCAGAAGAGCTCCAGTAGCTTGCTGAAGGTCTCATTGCTAGCAAAGCGACCCAATGGGAAACAAAGCTAGGTCTGCCCTATTCAAAAGCCCAACTTTGAACCACTTCAGCATTGGCTCCCTTTGTATTTGTAAGTCAATAAATTGTGTATTCTCTTCCTCAGAGGCCCCTGATTGTTCAGTCAGGAAACTTTATCTCCACTCATCTTAAACCTAAGGAGGAAGTTTTCTCCACATTAGCCAAAGGCTATGTTTTGTCTGAAACTTGGCCCAAAGGCCCCAGATTTTCCCTGGATCATATCCAGACTTTCCCTGGACGTATCAAACGGGTGCCTAAAATCCCTCAATGACTTTCCATGCTCAAGGACCAAAGGCCAATACCCTTAGGAAGATAAATGTTGCCTAACAGGTCACATTTTACCCATCTGGTGTCTTTCCCAACATCGTATCGGATTACTCCAGTGTCTCTATTTACACAATTCCTTGTGCCTGAAAGGTTCTTTCCATCTTTATTTACCTGGCTGCCCATCATTCAAGATTACCACCTTTCTCTGAAATCCCCAGGTTAAACTCGGTACCCCTTTTTTGGGTTCCCACATCATCCTATATTCCAACTGTGTTTGTATCTCTTTCCTCAGATTTTGTAATTTTATATTACTCATCTTTGTCCCACCACCCCCATCCCTTACCAGCCTATAAACTAGCAAATGACCTAGCATGTAGCAGGTACTTATAATGAATGCTCCCTGAAGGGACCCGCACCAGACCTGATGAGTACATACAAGTCAATGTATCTTTACAATACATAAAGATCTTCATTTCCTGACAATGATTTTATAGCTAAAACAGTGAACATCTATTTTTAATTACAGCACATCCTATTCACAGAGTTGTTAAGTATGATGAATGTAGGCTGGGTATTATTTACCACTTACACTAGCTCGTATGCACAGGCCTACAAGGAGCAAATTGTAGATAGTTCAGACAGTACAGAAGCATCAGATAGTGGGGCATAAGAAGTGAAAACAGCAGAGTCCAGCCTTCCAGAGTTCACTAAACCAGGTTTAACATCAGCAATATTTATTCTCTTAACACCAGCTAGGCTTTTTCCATTAATAAATCCCAAATGACCTTGCCACATAGGACAAAAAGAATTCAATCACAGCTGGGGGAATCTGTTAAACACTAATCAGAACTACAGGTAGCCATTCTATATTTCTTCCATTTAACTCAAAATTTCCTAGGAACACTAAAGTCTACAAGATTTGCAAAGATCCTAGTTTGAATCAATACAAAATTTATAACTGCAGTACAGATTGCACATTTTTAAAACTAACATAACTTTGAGTAACAACATATGCAAATACAGTTGGCCCTCTGTATCTGTGGGTTCTGAATCTATGGATTCAACCAACAAAGGACAGAAAATACTTGAGGGGGGGTTGTTGCATCTATACATGTATAGACTTGTTTTCTTGTCATTATTCCCTAAACAATACAGTATAACAACTATTTACATAGCATTTACACTGTATTAGGTATAAGTAATCTAGAGATGATTTAAAGTACATAGCAGTATATTTTAAATGCAAATACTATACCATTTTATATAAGGGACTGAGCATCTGTGGATTTTGGTATCTGCAGGGATGGGGGTTGGGGGTCTCCTGGAACCAATCCCCCATGTATACTGAGGGACAACTGTATATAGAAATGGACAGGCCAGACATGGTGGCTCACACCTGGATCGGGTGTGGTGCAACATGCCTGTAATCCCAGCTACTCAGGAGGCTGAGGCAGGAAGATCGCTTGAGCCTAGGAGTTCGAGGCTGCAGTGAGCTATGATTATGTTACTGCACTCCAGCCTGAGAGACAGAGCCAGAAAGCAAAATCCTATCTCAAAAAGAAAAAAAAAAGGAAAAGCAAAAGATCAAAATAGAAAATAAAGAATTTAGTATTCACCACACAATTAAATAATTGAGATTGAAAATAACTTAAATGTCTAAAAAATTTTTTCATATGTTAACAGCTCACTTATCTGACATATATGGCCCTTCATAAGGTGCATTTTAGGCTTTAGTCTACTGATTTAGAATTAAATCTAAATTTAAGTTTAGTATCTTCTTGATCTATTTGTTACAGTAAAACAGCAGAAAAGAAGCAGTAGCAAGGGTGGATCACTGAAAGCTGAGAAAACAGTGGCAGTGAAGGAGTCTCTGGGGCTTTATTAGGAAATGTCCTAATACTATAGTGGCAGAGTGCCCCACACACTTACCCATCCCTGAGAGTTGCACAGCATTACTGAATAGTTCTATGACTAATGTTTATAATGATTACCCAGAATATCACTAGAATAGTAATTCTACTCAATATATTCTGATAAAGAACTGCAGAGTGTATAATAAATTTTAAGAAAATTTCTAAGAAAATGAATATAAAAAGCTTAAGTGCATTAAAAGTGTTACACATCAGTAATCTAAAAAATTCACCTATGTGGAAAGCTTCATTCTAGTAAGGCCAGAGAAATAAGTATTGACGTAGTTAGCTGGCTTAACCACAAATGAACTTGATTCCAAGATTCTCTGTAATCTCTAAATAATCAAGTGTAATAATTAGATTCAGTTCAGTTCTAGATAACTACAATCTCATCTCAAAAGTAAGACTTTCACAGAAAAAAACAACACTTCAACAATTTCCGTATATAAACTTTATTCCATTTGACATCATACAAAAATTTAAACAAAGAAGAAAATCAAAATGTGGACCTTTTACAAATCAAAGAAAAGCAAAAGTTTTAGCATCTGAATTGGTTTGCAAAAAAAAAAAATACATTAGAGGTACAAACTGTACTACAGCAGGTCTAAAAGAAGTTGTACATAAACCTTTTGAAAAAGTTAAAACTGTTTTCAAGATTACTTTTTATATTTAAATTTACAGGTACTGACCAATTTACAAATATTTACATAAGTCAGAAACAACTTTCACCAACACTGTAGTTTTAGCAGCCACCACTATGTCTTTCATGTGGAAAAGAAATACTAAAAAAGATAATTTTACAAATACTAAGTTTTTATTTATAATAATTTTATTGTGTCTTATCTAAAACATTTTATAGTGGCTTACTGCCTAAAAATTCCAGTTTAGATTACAATCCTATAATTGTACACAGAAAAAAAATCTGATACTACAAACAGGATATAATCCTAACTCTGACCTTCAGTTTGTTGTCTCATGTCACAGGGAAAATAGAGCAGGAAACAGGAAGTAAAGCAAAAGTGCACATTGCACTAAGCTATCATAAAGCACAGGAGACTTAATCTATTCAAAATGTCTACAATGAACTGATTCTTTAAAACAATTCACTAACTGCTGTAATAGTTAGTGCTCCTATTACTACAGTGCAAAATGTATTGTTGTTTCAATATAAAATTTAAAGCAATCTCAAGAGTACATCAAAAGCATGTGAAGTACTAATGAAATGCTAATACAAACACACCCAAAGCCTCAGTCTATCCCAGTGAGTCAAGTGAAGACTGAAGGCAATTGTCCAGTATTTCATGACTCTGCAGTGATTTCACTGAAATAAGAGATTTCATTTTGCTTCAAGTAACTGAATAACTGACTTGAATCTTCACTTTACTAGAACAGACTAAGACAAAAAACTATCTACTATAGGTTATACTTTAAGCATGTATGAATTAGATCCTTTCCAAAATTCCACCTGTCACTATGTGATACAATTAATTGAAGTTATATCAAAAACCTTTTATTTGTTCAGGTAATTTCTCAAAATATATTTATCTGATCTCCTGAAAATTCATGCCATAATACTACTAATCATCAATGTAAACCTTTTCAAAAATACAATTTTAAATCAAAGGGTTTTATTAGGAAATGTCATAATAAAATATGCAATCTTTATATAAGTATGTCTTTTTAAAAATAAAACATGAAAACAAGAAGAACAATGAAAAAGAAACCATGATGGAGGTAAACAAAATGCATTATAATGTAACTATGATTCCTTATTTCTTGGAAGAATTATTAAGAAATAGAGGCCAGTTATCTTTTCAGGATAGCAGTTCTTAAAGGTAGTATACTGTTCAAATCTCGTTTGTTTTTCAACCTGTGCCATGACTGGGAGAGAAAGAAAAATCATCCTTAAAACCTAAAATATATGCAGAACAGAAGACTGAAAGAATTTAAAAGAATGTTAACAATGGTTCTCTCTGGGTGATAAAATTTTGGATAATTTTTTTCTTCTTTGAGTTTTTACTTC
>NW_012155284.1:3328197-3331945 GCF_000956105.1 Propithecus coquereli
ATAGAATTTATAAGGAAAAGAAAAGAAATTGAAATTCCTGTTCACAAGCTAAAAACATAGCTCACTACTCGGTGGCTGCACATCTTTGTATTCTATTCTCACTTCAGTTACTCAATTTACTAACAGTATTGGTTTTACAGCTAAACAATCCTAAATGAAAGCTCACTCATCAATAAGAAAAGCAATGCAGCAGTGATATTTTTGAGTTCTCAATTTTATCTAACAGACAAAAATACTGCCTCCTGGATATTTCTTTTAAACCAAAAGAAATTCTGCAGGACAAAATTTCAATTCTGGTTGGCAAATTAAGAAAGCCTAATTTGAAGCCTAGCTTTTAATATACTTGCATTTTAAATTACCATTCAAATAAAGTCCACTTGCATGTCAGATAATGAAAAAAATATGCCCCTAAAACAATCTTCACAGTTCTCTGATCTTTTTCTTCTATGAAGTTTTCCCTACTCTATGTCTCATAGTACATATTTCTATCAATGCATTTCTACACTGTATTGTGGAATTCCTTGAAGACAGGGACCATATCTAGCAACACCACTGATGAAATAAATTCATACTGTGGAAAAAACATACAGTTTTTCTAACTTTTCAAAATATAAACAAAAACAAATGGCACTCTAATTCCTGTGATAGTGGGGTATACAAAAGAAAAAGCGTGGATAGATATCATCTTCCTTCTAAAACTACAACAAACTCCTCAATATTTTAAGGAAGAAAAAAAGTCCATTATGTTTTATTCATTCATTTTGAGAATTTAATAAGCTCATTTCGAAAATGTTTATTTCCAAGAAAGTCAAAGCAATGTGAATGAAAACAGAGCCAGATCTCTATGAAGAAAGTTTATCTAAACTCAAGCAATAAATTCCCTATTCTGCTACTTTAATGGCTTCACAACACAGAAACCAGAACTATTCCAACCTATTAAATACATATTTTTCCATTTTTAAAGCATACTAGTCTACTAACATTTTTAGAGTTAATCTGATGCATTATTTACCTTTATAAATTGATCCTTGATCATGTCAAACTTCTGTTTTTCATGCACAGCTCTGGCTGTATTTGTTCCATCAAAAGGTTCTGCAATGTTAAATGCACATGTAAAGAAAAAATTATTAAAATGAGAGCTTCAGTTTCTTAGATTCAGCTATACGAAATTGCAAATATGTGACAGTTTTTGACCTACTCTTTATTAGAGTTACGCATATAGAAAAGTTTAATATAGGTATGAACTGTCTAATAAAGTAGATAGAATTCAGGGGAAAGGATGACTGAAAATGAAAGTCATTAGCATAGGTATGTTAAGTTTAAATTATAAAAGTGGATGAAATTTCTGAAAAATTACAGAGGGTCAGGACCTACCCTTAGGGAAATAGAAATGTTAAAGAAAAAAGGTTATCAAAAAGAATCAAGCACTATATCCAAAAGAGGTGGTCAATGTCAAATATCACAGAGAGGTAAGCTTAAATTTAATTTTAATTTAAAAGCTGATTTGTTCAGCAGGAGAAGGGACAATAACCTTTGAAAGTGGAAGCTCAGTACTGTAGAAAATAGTAGACAGTGCAAGAAGATGTGAGTGGATACAGGAGAACAATAACCTGTATGAGAAATCTGGCACAGAAAGAAAAACAGAATAGCCAACAAAGAAGACAGGAAGAAAACAAAGGAACAGTTTTTATGCGTGTGTGTCTCCAACTTATCTATCTACCACATCTGCATCCCCATCTCACTCACCCTTCACTCACAAGATAAAAGAGTCCATATATAGAGACAGAGAGGAAGAAACCAGAAGAGGATAAGGAAACTGAAGATATAACAGTGAATAGAGGAGGATAATTAAAGGTATTAGGAGTGAGATGGGATGACTAAAATAATGCCAGTAGTAGGTAAAAATTACTAGAGATTAAGAATCTTGGCACTGAAAAGAGAAGAAAAAAAAATATTCAGAAGAGCCAATAGGATCAAATCAAGAGTATCTTTCAAGGATGAGAAGACCTATGTATGCCTTAAAACTGAAAGGGAGGGACTGGAGAGAAAAAGAATGAAGTTGCTGGAAAGAAGAAAGGTAACTGAGGGGAAAGACCTGGAAAAAGTGTGAAAGAAAAGGAAATCTGACGGAGAGGTTAGCTTTAGATCTGTCATATATTGTAAGCAGGCCCATAAGTTTAAAAATTCCTTTTGTTTATTTATGTTTTATTGCTGAGAAAGGCTATTTTTAATAGGAGTTTAATGTCACAATATTGTGGGTTTTTTCTTTAATAGAATAAAGGCCACATGCCACATTGTATCAGATTGCATCATTCATGGCACTTTACAATAGTGTTTAATATTCAAAAGAACACAAGTAACTTAAATAATACACATCCACTGTGCAATTTATTAGCAAACCAAACACCAAAGCAAGAGATGTAATTTCATATTCACAAACTCTTAAGGTGCTGCATACAATCCAAGATTAAAATATCCTAAATCTGATGTTTTCTACAAATCCTGATTCACTATTCTTTTTTAACCTCAAGATTTACAAAGGTCTTCAATTTGGCATCTATGAGAACAATTTTACCTCTTGAAGTCAGTTTCCCACTGACTCAAAGAAAATGTCTCAAAGATACATTCAACTACATGTCAATAAATTTTAGAGAAGAAAATATCTTCTGATCATTTAATTTTTAAAGTAAACTAGTTCTATTCATAAAAATTTAGCTTGTATTAAGTAACAATATTTTAAGTATGAAAGATTATAAAAGAACTCATTTTATTTCAATATAAGAATCATCATATAAAGATTTTCTTCCATCTCTAAGTCACAAAATTAAGCTACAATTTACCATAAGTATGGGGGATGCATAAAAACTGCTCAAATATTACCAACTAGAAAGGTTAAATGCCCAAATTTGTGTTTATTATTTCTCCAAACTAAAGAATTTTAAATAATTTTTAAAAATTTAAAAGACTTGTAAATCACTTTAGGACATAAATGTATTATTTTTAAATGAAATACAACCCTAAAATTACTCAAGTAATTTTCTCAGTACCATGATAATAACTGGATGGTAAATACACAGTAGTCACGGGAAAACTACCTTCTACACAAATGTATTTATTTCTCCATTCAATACCATCAGGCCTCGGAATGGCTTTGGCTTCACGAACTGAAATCATTTGACTATTCCAGCTATAAAAAAAAAATTTAATCACATTAACCATTTTCATAATTTCCCTTTTATTATTTTTATTATATTAGCAGTAAGGCCTATGCTGATTTTCATACGGCATACCAAAACCTGCCTCAACCTTCAGCACCACAATCCCCATTTCCCTCCTCTGTTTTTTTCTCCATAGTGCTCATCATCTAATAATTTGTTTATTTATAAACACTTACTATTTACTATGTTATTGTTTATTGTGTGTCTCCCCCAAGTAGAATGAAAGATGCTGGATATTTATCTATTTTTCTCACTGTTCACCTAGTTGTTTAGTACACACCAGGTGTTCGATATGTACTTACTAAATAAATGACGTAATGTGAAAAATAGTGAAAGGGAACAAAAAAATGTAACAACTATGCTCACTGTTAACACCCCAGTAAGAATTTATTTGTTAAGAGACAGGTAATCAGGCCGGGCCCGGTGGCTCACTCCTGTAATCCTAGCACTCTGGGAGGCTGAGGCAGGTGGACTGTTTGAGCTCAGGAGTTCGAAACCAGCCTGAGCAAGAGCGAGACCCCATCTCTACT
>NW_012155284.1:3332422-3352160 GCF_000956105.1 Propithecus coquereli
TGGGACTACAGGCATGTGCCACCATGCCCAGCTAATTTTTTTTTTATATATATATTTTTAGTTGTCCAGCTAATCTCTTTCTATTTTTAGTAGAGACGAGGTCTCGCTCTTGCTCAGGCTAGTCTTGAACTCCTGACCTTCAGTGATCCTCCGGCCTCGGCCTCCCAGAATGCTAGGATTACAGGCGTGAGCCACCGCACCCGGTCTATATATACTGTTTACTCAATACACAGTATACTCAATATACTCTTATTGCTGTATATCAGATACAGCTGTTAATAAAATTTCATTCAAGTAAAACAATTTCATCAGCAGTCCTGAAGATAAATTATCCAGTCTTTATTAATACTAACTACATTTTTTTTCTTTTTTTCCATTCACCACTGATCAGAAGGCATATATTTTGTTTTTTAAAGTTTTTTTCAAATTTCTCTACATTTCTAAGTTATTACAAGTATTTTTTCCCCAAGAAACATACTAAAACATGTATGACCACTCAGCCTTATATAAGACAAAAATTAAGTTGATGAATAGCTGATATCTTTTTAGCAGTATTTAGCTTTCTCTACCATTTCAGCAAGCAGAGAAAGACTATAGCTCAGGACCTTCGAACACTCACCTTATACTTCTCTTTATTTATCAGATAGAGAATCTACAAGAATATAATCGTGGGTCCAGTTTGGCATTTGCTTCTGGAAATTTGCTTAATTTCTACATATTAAATATGCAAGAAAAATACTGCATCTTGTGAAGTCTGATCATCACAAAGCATCCTGAAAGTGGGATTTTTATTTTGTTCTGATCAAGAGGAGTTTGTAAAATAGTTTATTGCAGTTCCATTAGTATGGGCTCCAAACTGAAAAGGAGCACCCTGCTCTATTACTTCAAATGTTTCCAAAATTTTTTTAAATATAACAATGTAAAGGAGAGAGTTATATAAACATATACCTGAACCAAAGTTATAGTATTAAACTTTGCATTACTTCACTTTGTATCAGTTAAGTCAAATTTTACTAATAAAATGAACTTTTTCCTTGAGACTATTTTTTTTAATATCAGCTTATAGGACAATTGAATCTGCAGAATTAAAATTGTAAACATTACTTTTAAAGGGCATAGATTTTTCTTTCAGAAGAGTTTAGAATATTGAAATACTGTATCCCGCTGTTAAATTATTAACCCGACTTTTATTTCCTTAAATCAAAGGCACTCTATCTTCACTACTACATTTCTATTAAAACTTCTTGAATTTACATTACATGCCACTACTTGGTTCTAAACTGGGTCACAGAAACAGTATGTGATATATATTACATATATATATTCATTTTCTTGATCATCCCTAACCATGAATCATTTAAGCTTCAACCTATAATCAACCCAGGTAATGCAATTACTTAAAATGACTATATCATTTGAAGTACTTCAAAAAGACAAAAAAAAGAATATTTTGAATCATTATCATTTAGACCAATTCAATCCACTGCATTTTCAAAGAACTTTTAAGTATTTCTAAATTACTTAATATTTCTAATCATTACAACATGAGGGCCAGGTGCAGTGGCTCACACCTGTAATCCTAATACTCTGAGAGGCTGAGGCAGGAGGATCACTTGAGGCCAGAAGTTAAAGACAAGCCTAGGCAACATAGTGAGACCCCATCCCTTTTTTTTTTTGAGACGGAGTCTCACTCTCTTGCCTGGGCTAGAGTGCCATGGCGTCAGCCTAGCTCACAGCAACCTCAAACTCCTGGGCCCAAGCGATCCTCCTGCCTCAGCCTCCCGGGTAGCTGGGACTACAGGCATGCGCCACCATGCCCAGCTAATTTTTTCTATATATATTTTCAGTTGTCTAGCTAATTTCTTTCTATTTTTTTTTTTTAGTAGAGACGGGGTCTTGCTCTTGCTCAGGCTGGTCTCGAACTCCTGAGCTCAAGCAATCCTCCCGCCTCAGCCTCCCAGAGTGCTAGGATTACAGGCGTGAGCCACCGCGCCTGGCAGAGACCCCATTTCTTAAAAAAAAAAAATACCATCTATCTGCTGACAACTCCTAAATATATACAGCCCTGCAACCTCGCTCCTGAACTCTAGGTTTGTACATCAAACTGATCTACTTAATATCGCCACTTGAACATCTTATACGTATCTCAATCTTAAAATGTTCAAAATCAACAATGCTCATCTCTAGTCTTCTCCATCACACCTAAGAGCAATTCCATCCTTCCTATTGCTTCGGCCAAAAAAACAGAAGTCATCCTTGACTTTTTTCTTTCTCACTCCACATCTAATCTGCTGCAAATCAAAATACATATGGAATCTGACCATTTTTCATCCACTTCTACTGCAACCATCTTCATCCAAGCCACATCATTTCTCTTAGACTACTATAATATTCTTGTAAGTAGTCCCCCTGCTTCTGCCCTTGGCTATCTTCAGTCTATTCTTATCCAGCAGCCAGAATGAACCCGTTATAACCTAGATCAGATAACATCATGTCTTTACTGAAACCTCTCCAGTGGTTTCCCATATCTCCCAGAGGGAAAGCCAAACTCATCAGAATTAACTAAAAGACCCCATATGATTGGACTTCCTGAACTCTCTGATGTCATTTTCTTCTACTCTCTTCTAGTCACACTAGCCTCTCTGCTGTTCCTTGAACATATTACGCAAACCCCATCTGAAGGTCTTTGCACTTGCTTTTTCTTTTGCTTGGAAAGCTCTTCTCCCAGACAGCCACATTAACTCACGCTTTCCACTCCACCAGGTTTTTATTTGAAAGTCCCCTTTTCAGAGTGGGATTTTCCCTCACAATGTTAGATATTAAATTGCAATACTATAGGTATTAAAATTGCAACCACTAGGCACACCAGAACCACCTTTTTTGCTTTTGCTTTATTTTTCTCCACTTAACCATAATCTAACACAATATACATTTTGTTTATTGTCTATCTCTCCATACTCCGTGAAGGCAAAAATTTTTGCATGTTTTGTTAACTGCTATATCCCCAGTGCATAGAAAATAGCTTGGTACATAGTAGGCACTCAACGAATATTTATTGAGTAAATAAAAGAAACGAGAAGAAAGAATCAGAATAAGAAAGGAGATAGAAAATTTGGGCCTTCATATTTCCTTAAAGATTCATGTATTTATGTATGTATTATTTTTAATTCAACAAGCAGACCAGCAGTAATGACATACAATTAGGTATCTAAGTAATAAAGGGGATTATAACCTTTTAAGGTTCCTGGAATCTACAGTATTCTATGAGTCTTTAAGACATTTATAACTTGAATTTTTCTTTTATTAAAATAAAAAATGAGTACATTTGGATTGTGTTTTCTAAAATCCCTGGGTCACCTGATCCTTTTCTCCTATCTTGTTAGTTCCCTATTCCCAGATATAGTTCTAAAAACCTGGCTTCATTTTAATAATTTTCAGCAGCAAGGTGTGAGTGAAGTAGGTAAGAAAAATTAGTAGATTTAAAGGACCGTATAAAACTTCTACAAGGTTTATACCATATATTCAAGCATTCCCTAACTGGTACTTAATTCTTTGTCTTTCAGTAAAGAGAATTTTTTAATTAAATACTTCAAAGTTCAGAAGAAATCGTTACAAACATTTTAACAGCTGCCAGAATTCTTTTATAAGGCACCTAGCTCATTACCATGGCTACATTCTTGGCTGTGCTCCCTACAGTCAAATTTCTGAAAATATCTCATAGGAAATGACAAATATACTATATGATAAAGTTTCAAAACCTCTTTCCAAGCATCAGCATCCTAGCCAGTATCATTTGGTCCAATAAGCTAGCTCTCATTAATATTAAACTAACACACAAACCTACACATCTACCATCTTGTTTCAGTTCAACAAAGCAGCTGATTTTCAAGATATTTGTATCTAGATACTCTGATCCTAAATATACATGGCAGAAATATATTTTTCTTCTGTGAATCATTTTCCCCCTCCACAAATACCACACAATCCCTAACTTATATAACATAATAGATGATGCCAATACAGTCTAACAATTAAGAAGGTGGTTTTGAAGTCACACTTGAATTTGGATTCCAGTTCTCCCATGATCTGGCTGCATTTCTGTGGGCAAGTTTCATGTACACGAATTCCCTAAACTTGACAGGGATCATTGTAAGGATTAAATGAAACCCACAGGAACCAATCAGTATACTACAGGATACTAGGTAAACACTCACTAAACATTCGCTATTGTTATTGCAGTGTCTTCAAAAGGAACTCTAGGATAACCATCAAAACTTTATAGTCTCTGTACGTCCCATGTCTCACACAGTCTTTAATCTTTCTTCATGTGAATATAAATGAAGGCTCCTTTCTTTTTATTCTTGTTGCCTGGACTTGCCAGATCCTGATAATTTTTAATCTGGATTATTGTAATTTCATTCTTACAGAACTACTTTCCTCCAGCACTTTTCCTACTCCTTTTCTTAACCTAATTCAGTAAGCTTCTAGTCACTTTAAGGATCTTTGAATCATGTCCAAGATCTCATTTTCTACTTCGACATTAGTACTTTTCAAGTATCCACTATCTGGCACTGGGCTAGGTACTGGGGACCCAACTGCAAACAAAACTGGCACAAAGTCTGGTATAAGCTTTATACTGAAGAATTTGAGTAACATTTCTTCCTATGTCCTACATTTCAAATCATCTCATGAGTCAAGTTTCTTTAGAGCTACCTGCATCATAGCAGAAAAGACAATATCAACATTGCAATAAAGTACCATAGTCAAGTATGACGTTTGCAGTCAAATCTTCTGAAATACTACCCTTACTAGCTATGTGATCTTGGGCAAGTTACTTCCTCTCTCTACATGCCTCACTAGTAAAATGGGCATAATAATACCACATCATATGGTTATTACATACATTGAATGAGAAAATAAATATAATCTCCTTTGAGCTATTTTTCCCACCTAGTAATAGCAATTTATTATTATTACTATTATTCTTTATTCCCCTTTCCAAACTTCTTCAAAGTGGTATCCTATGGTCACTATACCCACCTCTAACTTTGTACAATTCCTAAGTCTTCTCTTTTTTTCCTTCAAGTTTTATATTCTTTGATTTGTAGATCATACTAACACAGCTATTTATTCGGACATCAAGTATTAAATAGATCTTTTCTAAGTTATCTTGGTTGTGTTTTTTACTATGTAATTTAAGTATTTAAAGTGCACTTTTACTATTTCCTAGAAAATAGATGTTCCAAACAACACAGCACCTACTTAGAACCAACACTTAAGGCCTACATAGGCCCTACTATGGAATATGGCGACTTAACATAAAATGAGATCACTACTGAAACCAACTAAAATTGGGCTTATTGAACTACAATGTTTTTTATTGGCTAGGAATATGAAATCTATTTAGTTTCTAATAATTAGTCATTACATATTAAATTTTATTAACTCTATATTTCTGGACAAGTTTACAACACTACAATTGACAAATACAGCTTCCAACCAAATTCACAGCACTCACTTATATATAAATGAGTAAACACAATTTAAAGTTTTACTTACTCAAATTCTGTAGCATAATATTTAAGAAAGCCCAGTAAGAGTTCCCCAAGATTTGATTCATTATTTGAGAGGTAAGGAGGAACATTACATGGAGCTTGATGTACAAGGTGCAGCTGTATAGCGGGACTAAAAGACTCCTGTCAAAGAGAAAAAGTCAAAAAATGTAAAGCCATTTAAAACACACACTAAGAAACTTTATAAATCCTTATCTAGGCTCTCTGAAGAAGAGAGAAGAAATTTTCTCTATGTCGCCAATTTCAAAACTTAAAGATTTTCTTCCATCAAAGATTTTACCAGTATTTGCAACAGGCCACAATATATCTAAAAAACTAAGATATTTTAATTCTTGGTTTTAGTATATCACTAAGTTAACCAAATAGATCCCTATGGTAGTAAAAGGTTTTCTAAGTCATAAATAAAACCTTACTACACATACCAAGATTCCATCCAACAACATATAAATTTCTTCATAAATATATCTAATTCTTATTTCTAAAAGTTGTACTTTACGTATGAAGGATATATCAAACATAAGGTTATGAGCATTTTCTAACTACCACTTAAAACTTCTCTCAAAGGCCATAACAGTAACTTTAATATATGAATAGTAGTACTCATACTAATTTTAAGATTTTAAGTTTTGCTTTGTTTTTGTATTTTGTATCTTAGAGGGAACAGAAGATAAATGTTCAACCTGAATTAAATGTGAATAGACAAAGAAGGCAGGGAGAAGAAGACAGGAAACATATCAACAAGCAATATTCAGCAAACTTTTACCATAATATTTATAAAGGAGGATATTATTTGCTTGCAGTAGAGGCACAAAGACATTTAATACAAAGAACACTAATGGGTACTTATTCTTTATGCCTATGCCATTCATTTTTCAGATCTGATCTTTCCTCTGTTAACAGCAAGTTAATTTTGCATATTTCTAGCTCTGAAATATACAAAATGAACTACAGAGATTCTCAAGTAACATATATCAATAAGTTAGAAAATAATCTTTCTAAGGTAATATGCACAGTACCATCAAAAATGATTTTCTATTATTTTCCCATTGCCATCAGGGAAGAAATGAATTTTTTTAAAAAAGCAATTGGTTAAGGCAAGCAGAATGACAACTACAGTTAAAGTTCCCAACTATCTAAGAAATCAACCTTGGGTTTACAGAAAACAATTTAATTAAAGACATCTAAATAAGTCCAAGTTGAAAAATAAAGACTGGTACCAGAGAGAAACAGGGTAGTGCATCATTTCATGCTAGTCCCAAAAAACCATCAGTAAAAACAAAGGAGCAAGAAATGAAAATATCCCTTCCCTTGCCCTCTTACCTGTAATTCTATCTATAATTTTTAACTACCAAGAAGTGATTATATTTCTCTCAGAATAAAAACTCTATTTTGACCAAATTCATAAAGCTGGCACTCCTAAACTTAGCACTTCTCCTTACATTTCTAACAGCTGTAGTATTAATCACATTATAAAACTCAAGTAGAAATTTTAAATCTAATGTAAGACTGAGGGGTGGCGAAAAAGTAGAAGAGAAATCACAATTTGCAATAAAGAGTAAAGGCAGAAGGAAGAATAACAGATGAACTGCCTCTACCCTCTTTGTCTATTTTTTTTTTTTTTTTTTTTTGAGACAGAGTCTCACTCTGTTGCCCTGGCTAGAGTGAGTGCCGTGGCATCAGCCTAGCTCACAGCAACCTCAAACTCCTGGGCTCAAGAAATCCTTCTGCCTCAGCCTCCCAAGTAGCTGGGACTACAGGCATGCGCCACCATGCCCGGCTCATTTTTTCTATATATTTTTAGTTGTCCAGATAATTTCTTTCTATTTTTTTTTAGTAGAGACAGGGTCTCGCTCTTGCTCAGGCTGGTCTCAAACTCCTGAGCTCAAAAAATCCACCTGCCTCGGCCTCCCAGAGTGCTAGGATTACAGGCGTGAGCCACCAAGCCCAACTAACATTATTTAAAATTATAAAATTTAAATGTTATTCTCTGGAAAATCAAACAAAACGCATAATGCAGATCAAATAATAAGGAAAGTAAGTCATTTTAATAGCTTCTGCTCTGAAAGCTTCTTACTAATTTTGATTCCTAGAACCTAGCATAATAAGCATTAAATTTATGAACTGATGCTAAAAAAGAAGTCATTTTCTTACCTGGAGTTTAAAACTGTTTGCAACTTTTTAAAATCTGTATTTTGTTCAATAATTTAAAGAAAAAGATCAGCAATTGTGACATTAAAACCAAAGAGTTGTGAAATCTAGTCTGTTAAAATGCTAAATGATCTTGGACCAACAATTTGCCACTCTCCTCTTAGCTCTACTGTTCTTTTTCATGGTAATATTAAAAAAAGGGGTCATATCATCCTTACTGAGGGAGAAATGAAGGAGAAATCCAAACCTAAAATGAAAAAGATTAGGATGCACCTAAAAGAAGTTACAAGTAAACAGGAATTCCATCTATCCTTAAGAAATCCCTAGTTGTTAGTAATCATTCACATTACAGAAAGATTCTCTGCTTTAAGACTTCTACAAAGAATTTCTTTTAAAGGGAAATCCTCCAATGCAGTTACGTGTTTAAGAAAAATACATGCTACTTCAGATAGGATAATAGGTGCAGAACTTAAACTAACATTTTAGAAAGCACATAAAGAGCAACCCAAAAGTCAAAGAGAAAAAAAGCAGTCTTAAAATTGCAAAGTCAGGCCTGGCGCAGTGGCTCATGCCTATAATCCTATTGCTCTGGGATGCCAAGGCAGGTGGATTGCTTTGGATTGCTTGGGCTCAGGAGTTCAAGACCAGCCTGAGGAAAAGCAAAATCCTGTTTCAATTGAAATCAGAAAAAATTAGCCAGGTATGGTGGCGCACACCTGTAGTCCCAGCTACTTAGGAGGCTGGGGCAGGAGGATCACTTGAGCCCAGGAGTTTGAGGTTGCTGTGAGTTAGGCTGATGCCACTGCACTGTACCCAGGGTGACAAAGTGAGACTGTCTCCAAAAAAAAAAAACTGCAAGTCAAGTGCATGGAAAAGCAATTTAACTGATAACATCTATTTCTTTAATAAACGAATTTTTAGATTACCAATATTATTGCTGTTTGATCATTCAAATAAAGGGAAGTTTTTTTTTTTTCTGAGACAGTCTCACTCTGTTGCCCAGGCTAGAGTGCAGTGGTGGCACCACAGTTCAATCTCCTGGGCTCAAGTGATCCTCCTGCCTCAGCCTCCCAAGTAGCTGGGACTATAAGTGCATGCCACTGTACCCCGCTAACTTTTCTATTTTTAGTAGATGGGGTCTCACTCTTGCGCAGTATGGTCTTGAACTCTTGAGCTCAAGCGATCCTCCCTCCTCGGCCTCCCAGAGTGCTAGGATAACAGGAGTGAGCCACCGCACCCGGCCTGATATCTTATTAATATTTTGAGCTTCTAATAACCAAATGATATTTAAATACGTTGATATTTTTGAAGATACATAATCTTTTGTTTCTCTTCAATGTCATCAAGTTAAAAAAATTTAAATAGAAAATCCCTTGAAAATATCTGAAAGTCCTACTGCTTTTGTCCATACAATTGCCTGCCAAAAATGGCAAAAACATCTTTTGCCAGATTCCATCATTTTTCTGTGGCTATATCATAATATCTTACTTTACCTTCAAAGTTTAAAATTTGGACAATTAAGCACTTTTTGGAATAAGTTAGACTGGCTAAACTTCTATGTGGTAACTGTTCTTTAAAACAATACAAGACTTAAACAAAAAATGACGACTTTCAATCTCCAGGCAAACAAATTTAAGTTGCATAATTTCCTAACAGTATGAATTCTTGAACCCTAGAAATAAATGTTGAGGAAAGTCCCAAAGAAAAGGAAAACTGAAATGGAATGTTCTGCCTGAATAGACAAAGAACTGAGTGATATGTTGAAGTTCCTGCCAAGCTATCTTAATTGCATGCAGGTCACCACTAATCTGGTGATGTATGTTAAAAATTAATCACTAAATTTCCTTTAAATTTATCTTATTTTAGTACATTTTAAAAGTTTTGAAATCAACATAAGTATCTAACATAAAATAGAGGTACTATAATGAAGTGGCTGAGAGCATGGGCTTTGAAGTCAGACCTATGTTTGAAACATCGTCCTTCTATTAGCTGTGTGAACTTAAGTTACCTACCTTTCCTCAGCTTGTTCACTTATAATAATAGTACTTATACGATTGTTATAAGGACTTATTATTTAGTATATGCCACACATCATTATTCCTCTGTCACCCAGACTGCTGGAGTGCAGTGGCCTGATCACAGCTCACTGTAACCTCAAACTCCTGGGCTCAAGAGAATCTCCCACCTTAGCCTTACCAGGACCTGGGACTATAGCGCATGCCAACATGCCTACCTAATTTTTTTGTTTTTTGTAGAGACTGCATCTCGTTATGTTGCTCAGGCTAGTCTCGAACTCCTGGCCTCTAGCGATCTTCCTACCTTAGGCCTTCAAAAGTGCTAGGAATACAGGCATAAGCCACCGTGGCCAGCCTAGATAATTAATCCCTTCATCGTGTTATATGCATTTTAAAACGGAAAAAAGTTGCTATATGTGTGTATAGTCGTCCCTAGGTATCCTGGCAGGGAGGTGGTTAAATTGATTCCAGGGCCCCCAAGGATGCTAAAGTTCCCTATATATAAAATGGCATAATATTTGCATATAACTCACCCACACCCTCTGATATACTTTAAATCATCTCTAGATTATTTATAATACCTAATATAACATAAACACTATGTGAATAGTTGCTACACAGTATTTTTATTTGTATTTTTTATTGTTGCATTATTATTTCTTATTGTTTTCTCCCGAATATTTCTGATCCACATTAGGTTGAGTCCAAGAATGCACAACCCACAGATAGAAGGGCAACAGGCATATCTCATTTTATTGTACTTGGCTTTATTGTGTTCTGCAGATATCGCATTTTTTACAAATTAAAGGAGTGTGACAACCCTGTATCAAGCAATCTATCACCACCATTATTTCAACAACATGTGCTCACTTAGTGTCTCTGTCCACATTTTGGTAATTCTTGCAATATTCCAAATATTTTTATTATTATTATATCTGTTATGCTGAACTTTGATATTACTATTGTAATTACTTTGGGGTGCCACAAACCACATCCATATAAGAATGGCAAACTTAATAAATGTTGTATATTCTGACTGTAACACCAACCAACTGTTCCCAGTCTCTCTCCCTCTCAGATTTCCCTATTCCTTGAGACACAATATTGAAGCTAGTCTGATTAATAACCCTACAATGGCCTCTAAATATTCAAGTGAAAGGAAAAGTCACACATCCCTCACTTTAAATCAAAAGCTAGAAATGACTGGGCTTAGTGACGAAGGCATGCAGAAAGCCAAGACAGGCCAAAAGCTAGGCCTCTGCCTCAGTTAGCCAAGTTGTTAATGAAAAGGAAAAGTTCTTGAAGAAAATTACAAGTGCTATTCCAGTGAACACACAAATATTAAGAAAGCAGAAGAGTCTTATTGCTGATATGGAGAAAGTTTTAGTGGTCTGGATAGAAGATCAAACCAGCCACAACATTCCCTTAAGACAAAAGCTAATCCAGAGCTAGGTCCTAACTCTCTTAAATTCATTGAAGGCTGAGAGACGTAAGGAAGCTGCAGAAAAGTTTGAAGCTAGCACAGGTTGGTTACAAGGTTTAAGGAAAGAAGTTATTTCCCTAACATAAAAGCACAAGGTGAAGCAGAAAATGCTGATGTAGAAGATGCAACAAATTATCCAGAAGACCTAGCTAAGATAACTGATGAAAGTAGCAACACTGCACAACAGATTTTCACTGTAGACAAAACAGCCTTCTATTGGAAGATGCCATCTAGGACTTCCGTAGCTAAAGAGGAAAAGTCAATGCCTGGCTTCAAAGGACAGGCTGACTCTACTGTTAGGGGTTAACGCAGCTGGTGATTTTAAGTTGAAGCCAATGCTCATTCACCATTCTGAAAATCCTAGGGCCCTTAAGAATTATGCTAAAGCTACTCTGCATGTGCTCTAGAAAGGGAACAACAAAGCCAGGATGACAGTATATCTGTTTATAGCATGGTTTACCGAATATTTTAAGCTCTCTGTTGAGACTCAATGCTCAGAAAAAAACATTTGTTTTTCTTTTTGTATTTAGAGTCTCCCTCTGTTGCCCAGGCTGAAGTGCAGTGGCATAATCATAGCTCACTGTAGCCTCAAACTCCTAGGCTCAAGTGATCCTCCCGGCTTAGCGGCTTAGCTTCCCAAGTACCAGGGACCACAGGCATATATGCTAACATGCCCAGCTAATTTTATTTGTTTTTTTAGAGACAAGGTCTCACTATGTTGCCTAGGCTACTCTCAAACCCCTGGCCTCCAGCAATCCTCCTGCCTCAGCCTCCTGAGTAGTTGGAATTACCAACATGAACCATCATGCCAAGCTACAAGGCTGTTTTATAGTTAACGTTTTTTAAATTAAGTAGGAGTATACTCTAAAATAATGATAAAATTATAGAACAGTAAAAACTAGGCAAAAGGAATTTTTCAGCTCCATTATACACTTACGGGACCTCTGTCGTAAATGTGGCCCGTCACTGACCGAAACATCATTATTTGGCACATAACTATATATGTATATATGTAAAATTTAAGGTGTTTTTAACATATAACTACACAAAAGAGCTCTACATTCTTAGAATTCTTTATTTCATAACTATAAAAGAGAGAGTTATTTTCTTACATTCTGTGAACATAAATGGCTTCCTAGAATACCAAGATACTGTTAGGGAAGGAAATAAACAACTAAAAAACATAAGTTATCTTAATAACTCTACCTAACATAAATCTAAGTAAACCTCATAATAACATGTTTGCATTAAAATAAAGATCCCTTCATAAGTTTAACCTCAGTTTATAAATTTAAACATTCTCAGCTTCGTTTAACTCAATAGTAAATACTCTGCCCTCTATCACTTACATAATTTTTAAGTCAATAAAAATTAAGTAGTAATAATCAATAATTCCATACTATAATATAGCTTTTAGAGATAATGATGTTTATAGCCTTGTATCCCTTTCTTTCACATTTAATATCACAACTGAATTGAAACACACCAACTTTTGTTGGTATGTTAAATATTTTAACATAAATTTTGAGAAAATAAGAAAATTACTAAAAAGGGCATAATATACTAGGCAACAAATTTATTCCATTCCAAAACTGTTTTCTGTTGTTTTAAAAATAAAACCCTACTTTATATTAGCTCGAATTTAAAAGAACCTGTGGCTTCCTTTGCAAAGTTGTTTGTGTTACTATAAAATTTTAAATCATTCCCAAACTTATTTATACAAGCCGAAATTTTGCCATATCTGCTTTCCTTAAATAAAGGTGTATCTCTATGAGAACAATCAGATGTACATAAATAAAATGTAATAAACAGAAATTCGATAAAATGATATGTTAGTGAATACTACTGTACTATTGCCTTCCCCCAAGAAACACAGTATATTCAAAAAAATACCAGTACAGCTTGGATCAATCATATAACCTTTCTAAGACCTAGTTTCTTCATTAGTGAAAGAGGATTAATACCTTGCAAGTTTATTTGTTCAGGATTAAAGAAACTGTATGAAATTTACAGTGTGCTAACATATAATGGATAGTAAATAAATGATGGTTATTATTAGTAATAAGAAACAAGCTGATTTGCTTGCTCCATCAGTTGGACTACTGAAGAAGTGCTCAGTTTCATATAAAACAAAAAATCCTATATAAGAGGCAGGTAGTTAAGTCCTTATCCATGAAAACATCAATCTTATAGTAAAGGTAAGGGGGTTTAAATATTTATGATGGCAATGTAACCACACCTGAATGCAAACTGGGACATTCCTAATCTAGCAGGTCTTGCCAGTAGTATTTTTTAAGGCACTGAGGCTGGGCTAGTTTAAACTTGTTTTCTCATTACAGGTATAGAAATAAGATTATTAGCAAAACAGGGATGGAGAATGTAAGGCCAGTAATAGTGAATATGAACAGAAGTTAGGACTCCATCATGGGGAAAAGCTGGATAATTAGAAAAATTAGAAAAAATGGAACAGAAGTGAAAATGAGACTGTTCAAACTAGAATATATTAGTATGAACCTGGGTATCTTATTATAAAAGCAATACTTCTGCCCCCAACCACTGTACATTAAACTGATATT
Source organism: Propithecus coquereli (assembly GCF_000956105.1). Lineage (NCBI taxonomy): Eukaryota > Metazoa > Chordata > Mammalia > Primates > Indriidae > Propithecus > Propithecus coquereli. The sequence continues at coordinate 3,346,218 of NW_012155284.1, forward strand.
TCACCAGTATCTTACATTAGTAAAAAGGGTTTTAAGTGAGATTTCTGCAAAACTATTTTTCAATATACGATAATGGATTCTTTTAAGGATAAATTTAACTACTGGATTCGTTGTATGCTGAAAAATATATGCAGCTCTTTCTATACTGAAACTTGGGTCTCACAGAATTATAAGGTTGAGAGAATAAAATGAAACACATGGCCATTGTCCTGGACCTTTCAGTATAAGCTAACAATCAATACCTTATAGAGGGAGCAAAACATTCAAGAATAAAGCCAAAAAGTTCAAGTCACTTCTATTTCTGTACTTTCTGATTCTTTCATTTTTCATAATGTTTAAGAGAGTATAAAGACTGATCCTTAGCTATATTAGAAACTCATTGTAATAGTTCATAACAGCAGAAATTAGTTTTTAAAAAGAGGAAAAGATAGATAGCCAGATGCCAAAAGGTTCTTGTCATAGTCTCTTCTAATAGATAACCCTCCAGAAAATGGGAAATCCTCACTACAACAAGGCTCTATTACAACCAACCTTTATTATCCAGTACTTTTCATGTGTATATTATAATAATAACTGATGGTCAAAAACAAGAACATCAGTTCTTCTAAATTATCAGAGATTAAACTAGTAATATATTTAATTGATGTTCCATGTCAACTATGTTTACAATATTTTGTGTGATACAATAAGTTCCTTGAAAACTCATCATCCAAGTTGGTTATTACATTCTCCTCTGTAATATGACCATTCAGTAAGTTTAGAAAACAGCAAAACAGCTCTTCTTATTATAAGTATGTGAAACAGACAAAAGTTTTTGGTTTCAGAAGATTGGTCAAACTTTCTAAACAATAAGCTTAAATATTATTTTCAAATAAAACCAGGAACAAGGATGACTATGGAAGAAAACAGAAATGATAGGACTATAAAACAAGGCAACAGAATTCTAGAGAAAGAACACAAGAAAACTGAGAAAGAAACACAGGATTCATACAGATTATGAATGTGAACATTACTTAGGATTCTCTAAACTCAAATTGAGTATATGCTAAATTTTTTCTAGTAGGCACACTTCATTTCTTGAATGTTTCCAATTAATTTCAGCAGGACTCTTAATATTATGCAGACAAGAATAGTGTACTAATGTTACCTCTTTCGGTATATTATTTGGCAAAACCAAACGAAAGTAAAAAGATCGTTCAACTTCTTTTTCCCCCGCTTTTCAAAGTATAAATATACTGGGCTGAAAAATTTCTAAGTTACTAACTAAAGAAATGCTATAAAACTATACTTTAAAATAGTATGAAGAAAACTAAAATAAGGCCAAATGGGCCTTGACCGACTGAGTATATTTAATTTCCATTATTGATAATCATCAGCATGCAAAAAAAATTCCACCATTAACATAATTGACCAGATTGTCAGCCAATAACCAAACAAAATATCAGAATTTTCTGAAAAAGTATATGAAACATTTTAAATGTTCTAGTGGCCAATGCCTCAGCCTGTACAGAAAATGTTATCACATACTTAGCCTTACTATTTTTATATTTACATTAATACTGCATATAATAGTTCTACATACACTTGACATAATATGTATTATAATAATTTATAAGAAACACTTACTGGGTAAATTTTTTGGAGGGATGGAAGGATGGGTTCAGGTAGGGCTATAAAAAGAAAAAGTTTAAAGCTTCCGTGATTCACATGATTCAATTTACAATGCAATAATTTGTCAGCTACACCCCAGGTAAGAGACTACAAGGGTTTATGCTAAAAAATTCAACAGTTTTCATATATTTCATGAAATTAACCCTAATCCCTAAACATTCAAATTTAAAATATATCAAAGTTGACAACTGAAGATTTTCTTAATAAACTATATATTCCTATGTAAACCAACATTCCTTATATGGTTTTAAAATAATAGGCTATCAGTAAAAGGATACATGTCATCTGGTCTAACATCAGACATACACACAAAATAAGCAAGACAAGGATTGTTCTACAGATACTAAACGGACATTGCTAAGATGGAAGCAGCTATCCAAAAATATATTTTTAAAAGTATAGGCCAGGCTCAGTGGCTCATGCCTGTAATCCTAGCATTCTGAGAGGCCGACATGGGCGGATCGCTTGAGCTCAGGAGTTCGAGACCAGGCTGAGCAAGAGCGAGACCTCGTCTCAAAAAAATTAAATAAATAACTAAATAACTAACTAAATAAATAAATAAAATAAAAAAGTATACTTCATTGATACTATATTATGGGAGAACAACACTTCTATCACAATTGTTATTTATTATTTAATTTCCACAATATCAAAACTGAAATAGTTCCAGGAAATTGATGTACTTCAAAAATAAAATAAATAAAATAAAACAGAATAAAAGAAAATCTTCAACTTCATTAATACATTTTTTAAAAGAAAACCTCAGTAAAAGTTAGAAATCAAAATCAGGAGATTTGCACCAATCTGCTATAAAATAAAATTTCACACAAAGCAATCATTATCCTCATGTTACCACTGTATTTTTTGTCATTCTTCACTATTCAATAGTTTTAAACAAATCCAATCTCATTAAATGCATTAGCAGTGATTTCACATCACTATAATGTAAGTGGAATAATATAAAAAAGCAAAGTGTCTAATATTCATAAGAACTATAAAATATGATGTACTAAGTATGGTAAAATGCAAGTAATATTTTCAAGATTTCTTTAGTGTTAGAGAAACCAAATGTATTACAATATGATATGCTTTGTATTTAAGAATTAGAAACACATTATATATAACTAAATAAACTCGATAACAAAGAATATTTAATTCACTTTTAATCTGCTATTTGGCAAAAACTTTTAAAGTGACTTCTGGAATACATCCATGTACATGTAATCAACCATTATGACCAACTTACATGGTCTCCAACTATAATTACAAGGGTATAAATTCCTATCACTTAGTATAAAGTAGGATGCTTTATTTAAATTTCCCTTCTGTTTCAAGCTTCATCCCCAAGTTGAAAGCTGGAATAAAATAAAGTTCTGTGACAGCCTGTACATTTTCAGTATATGACTAAAAATATTAGAAAGAAAAAACTCACTCATTACTTACCAGAATCACTCTTAGGAAGTAAGATATATTTCTACCCTCTGACCCCAGACATTTAAATGCTCAAAATTCCAGAAGACACTCCAAGTAAACTCAAGCCCCAGTCACTTTAATTCTAAATGTCTCTACATTTTATTAACACTTTTTAATGGCTTTCTTATAGTTTTAGCTTTAATACAGAAGTCAAACTGGAAAATCTTATTAGAAATTAGTTTACTTAAAAATCTGAATTTCTTTCCCATTGAATACTCCAGTAAATTAAAATTACAATAAAAGGATTAATAAAGATTATAGAGAATTAGAATAAAGAAATTTTAGCTCATTCTAAAAGGATAACTAGAATGCTAGGAGAGAAAAACAAATACTAACCACTTGTTAAGGATTTTTCAACGGACAAAAAAGCCTTTCTAGAACTAAGCAATTTGGAAGCTTGGAAGCAGGGATATTATTCAGTAAATTCTTTGTCTTACAACCTTCAAGCTTTCTAAACACTAGTCATTAGAGAAACAATTAGTGTACTATGGCAGTTATTATTAACACTGTCCTGAAATTAATCTCAAAGAGGTCAATAATTTAAATGTTTATCTTTCTTCAAAGCAATATAAATTCTAAAACAATCTGGCTATATCACGTATTCTGACTTCAGAGTTTTGGACCATAGGTTTAATTTTAAGTTTCTCTCTCAAAAGCAAAATAAGTGGGGGGAAGGAGAAAAGAAACAAAGAAAGAAAGAGAACTCATTATTCCAGTAATGCCTCAAGTATAGCTAATCTATCAAGATTTTACTTTGCTTGCAGTTCAGATGAAGACTTGATGATCAGGAACTCACAAATTCATACCCATAAACTTTTTATACTGATTTATCAAAAATTCAACTATTAAAAAAGCAGATTGGCTGGGAGCAGTAGCTGATGCCCATAATCCTAGCACTCTGGGAGGCCGAGGTGGGAGGATAGCTTAAGGTCAGGAGTTCCAGACCAGTCTGAGCAATAGCAAGACCCCATCTCTACAAAAAATAAAAAATATAGCTGGGCATGGTGGCGCACACCTATAGTCTCAGCTACCCAGGAGGCTGAGGCAGGAGGATTACTCGGCCCAGGAGTCTGAGATTGCAGTGAGCTATGATGACACCACTCCACTCTAGCTACGGTGACAGAGCAAGACGACTGTCTCCAAAACAAAAACAAAACAAAAAAGCTGATTTTCAATAGTACTAAGCAACCATTAATTTTGAAAATGCAAGGACAATTTTAAAAGGCATACCAGACAGTTCTGTACCTGGGAATATGGTAAATATTCCACAAATGTTCATTAATGTTATTATTTCTAACCAATGGATAATTTTGCCTTTATCATTAACTCTTAATCTTAGAGTGTCATTAAAATCTCTTCTCAATAGGTTTTTCCCCTCATGCTTTGATCAGCCATCTTTTCAAGTACATGTAGTCTATTACTGACTATTAAAATTTATTTCAGGAAATGCCTTAATCTTTTTAACCTTTCTACACATAGAGTCCCTGTTTCCTACCTCTGTTCATGGCAGAAAAGATATTAAAGCATTTCCTAAGTTAAATAAAAACTTAAAGGTCATTTAATCCAACTGTTTATGTTACAGATGAGAATATTAAGATCACAGAGGCACAAATAACATGATCCAAATCACAAAAACTAGTTGTTTATGACAGAGCTGGAACTGCTCAATACACTTTGCAGGCTCTGTATGTCCTTTCCCCTCATAGTAATGTGATACTGCCAAGAAAAGCAACTACCTATTTTAATCACTCTAATTTCTTCTAGGGAGGAGTAGCTTTAATATGCCAGTATAGAGTTACATATTAGCTCTAGGTAGCTTGACGTCCTTCAAGACAGAGCTAGGAACGGCTGATTACAGTGTCATTAGTTACAAACCACCTCAGTAAATGGGACCACATTGTCAAAAATATGTTTAACAAAATCTAAACCAAATTTTAACAAGATTTCATTACACTGGCAAAATACTAATGTTTAAAATTTTAATTTGCTTGCAAAACCATGCAGGGGCACTTGTGATTAAAGTACATTTTTCTAAAGAAGTCAATCAAATTAAAGTTTTAATGTAACCGGTAAGAATGGAGAAATAGGGCACATATTCTGGATGTTTATGTGTGTTAAATGCTTTAGTCAAATCTAATTTTTAAATCACTACTAAAACTATGAATAGTCACTGATTGAATGGTGGTATATGGATGCTATATTAGTCTTTATATTTTATATATATTTTAGAAATTCTTATCTATTCAATTTTTAATAAAAGTGAACTGCAATACACAAGAGGACAAAGTTCACTTTTAAAAAACCAAATGTAATATATGTTTCAGATTGAACTGTAAAACTGGACAAAAAATGATTAGTGACATATAAAGTAGTATCTAAAACAGTCAGTCATATGTTTCAAATCCTTTTAGAGGAGCAAATAGATCACCAAACCAGAATATATCAAGACTGGTCAGCAATAAAAAAATACATGTGTTAAGATTAGCTTAAAATATTTTAACAATGAAGAGGAAAATTATATTAAACCTCTGATGACTGATTAATAAAATGCTGGTCCATTTAAATTATTTCAAGTCTCTCTTGATAAGTCAAAACAATTCATTTGATTCTATCATTCAAAAGTAAATATACTTCTTATTTACTATATACTATAAAACATCTACAAGTATAAAGAAAACAAATCCAACTGTTCATAAATAACCCCTGCTAAAATTCTGGCACATACCTTTTCAGTATTTGTAAACATATAAACATAAACAACACATAGTTACTATTTTTAAATAAAATTAGCATCATGGT
>NW_012155284.1:3352735-3362795 GCF_000956105.1 Propithecus coquereli
TCGACCTCCCAGAGTGCTAGGATTACAGGCGTGAGCCACCGCGCCCGGCCTCATTTTGTCATTTTTTAAAACTGACTTTTTAAGGATATTAACCCCACGTCTGTAATACATGTTGTAAAATATTTTACAACTAAATTTTTTATTAAAAAAATAGAAACAGAGAGTTTAACATTATATTCTCTGTCAAGAATGTAGAATACCAAATTCACCCTAAGAGCATACCATGTGCTTTGATGACCAAGGAGAGAATGGCTGACATCCTTGAAAAATTAAGAACATTAACATAAACACTTTGGTCAAATAACGGCACCCTATCTCTAGGCAAAGGTGGGATGAAGATGTGCCTGCAGGTAAAATCAAGATTTTTCTTAGGAACTAGCTGTAAGTCTACTCCAGTTGAGATAAATATGAAAAAATGCTCACAAAATTCCCTACTATAGAGCAGTTTCCTGAACTGTGATAAACTGAGAAAATAAAAGTGTGTGTCTGTCTGTCTGTTTCAGAGGTTGAGGAGGGTAACAATTATACTGTTTTGGGATGGTCTATCAGTTATTCTGAGATTCTATCCTTACTTTTTTGGTGTTAATAATATGTACCATCTTTTATGAAGTCGCGGTAGGAATCAGTAGCAATTGTTTGGTTCTGATACTTAACAAAATAAAAACTCTAGTTTTTTTTTTTTTTTTTTTTTGGACATTTAAGTATTCCTTGAAATCTAAAAGCCATGCCATAATGCACAAGTAAAAGAAGATATAAAAACCCTATTCACTTAAGAAGACCATGTTTTTACAGAGGAAAAAAACCAAACACGCCAATTATAGTTATTCATTTGTCCAGAAACTTTGGAATTAAAAGAACTGAACTTGGTATTTAATGTGTGGCCAGATATACATTTGAAAACCCCTGTAAAGAAAACAAAAGCTGTAAAAAATAAAACAAATATTAACATTAACAATCTTTGGGTATGGAAATACATGGGAAGTTTATTTTTTCCTCTCTCCACTTTTAGTGTATTTTCAGGATTTTCTATATAACTATTTTAATATGACTACATTTTAACTGTTATTTTAAACAATATTTCTTTCTGAAACAAAACAGAGAGTTCCTGACAACCCATCTCACCTCTGAACTGTTCTTTGTGAAGGCACTGGTAGAACAATCTTTTCTTCTGTCCCTAACTACTTCTATCTTCCTATTAGTAGAAGTCACTCACTATAAAGAAATTCTCAATTTGGGCATCGTCCCTCCAATGCCTATCCAAAGAAGCACAGTCTCCCAGGAATTATGTGTTAAACAAAATTGTAATCCCCAATTCTGAAGAATTCTGATCCACATACCAAGGATAGTGTGCCTTTTCCTTTTCCCAGTTTCCAGTATCTTCAGTACAGAACACTACTATAAGGGCATCAAATCACCTCAACTTTCCAAACTCTGATTTTCCTACTGTCTTTGGCAAAATTGCTAACATTATCTCTGTTATCACTCTCAGAATCTAAATACAAAAAGCATCAATCGAAGCGTAAAATCAATTTATAAATAGGTATTTTTTAAAATGACTGCATTGTAATAATTAATTTGTTACAGAGCATAAGATATGCTGATAGTGCTCTATCAGCTCAATTCACACAATGGTAGTAAAAAGATCACATTTTATTAGTAACCCATGAGTTGTTTAATGATTCATGTTTTAGTAGGTGACAGTTATGGAAATGTTAAGTTTTACATGTCAAGAATGTAAGCTTCATGAAGAAAATAATTATTTTTCTATCTTGTTCACTGCTGTATTCCCAGATCCTAGAGCAATACCTAGCATTTATTTGGTAGGTATTTAATAAATATTCATGGAATTAACAAATGAGTATTATACGTGCTAATATATGTTTTTTCCCCATTACTATAATCTTTGGAAACACATTCTAAACTGTGGAAATGCCATCAGCCCAGAAGAGATCAGGCCGGAAACATTCTAGTAAATGGTCTTCTACTACATTTAGCATCAAATCTTTCACTCAGTCTTCATGCCACCAGAAACACATTCAGTTGGGCAGTTAGTCATTCAGCATCTCAGACCACTGGTCTAATAACTACAAGAGAGTATACGTGTCTATCTTTAACAACTCTTAGTGTCCAGCTGAGCAGAATGTATAAAATGGCTTAATTGTTACTTCTTGGATTGTTATGTACATAAGATTATTAAATATGAAAGTAAAGGTTCCAATCAGATCTGGTCAGTCTGACCCATATTTCTAGGGAACTTTCAATACAGTAAAAATTCTCACACTCATGAATGGCCCAAATTACAAGTGTTCACTTTTTACTGTTTGTCACCATGCACGACACAAAAGTATGGTTTTTACCAGAATGGTCTCACAAACAATGGCTAGGTGGGTTTGATAAAAATCCAGGGACCAATCTGACACAACAGTCCTGTAAAGATAAAATCTAGTTGGGGAGGGCAGCTCACAGAGATTGAAAGTTTCTTTGATCAACAGGAAAATCATTTAATTCTTGTCTCAAATGAAAAATAAAAAACACGATGAATGGTGCTTGAGCTTATTTTTATAGGCCTTTTGAACATTCGTCTGCCTCAAGATAATGAGTCCACAATACAGTGGTGAAAGTTCTTTGAACACAGAAGTGGCTACAGAATAACTGTCAAAAAATAAAAACAAAGTGAAACTTCTTCATAATGTTTTCCAGGGAATAACATTTCTAAAATATTTGTTCAAAGCAACAAAATATGAAATATGGCTTTATAGATCTTACAAAGAACTTTTCAATACAATGCCACTTAAATATAGGGTAAATAGGAAAAATACCATAATGAAGTTTAACTGCATTTCAGTTTCAAAAACTGGGAAAAAATCCATTATACTTACTTTGTAAATAGTGCAAAACCATCAATACAAGACTATAGCTGTTTAAAGTACCACGACTGGCATCATTTATCTGATGGTGACTTGCCCACTTCTTAATCACCAGCACTAATGGACGAACTCGATTTTCAACTGAAAGTAAAATTAAAACTTAAAAATGATAAGAAGATATTACAGTTTCTTTATAGAAGTTTATATCATTTCCCAACTCCATGCCAAAAAAAGGGCATTGCCTCCCTGTGTATTAAACACTGTGTTCACCATAAATGTGTCTTACTTCTAAAACGTACCTTAGTTTCCTTTTAAAAATTATCAACTATTAAAATGCACTTCATTTACCTATAACTGTAGTATTATATGATTTTAGTGTAGCAACATATGCAAATAATAAGACAGATTATACTGAAACACAACAAGATGTCACTATTTACTACAAACATCTTTAAAAAGGAATAAAGAATGAAGAAAAAACAGAAGCTGATAATTAATTAGAAACAAACCAAAAACTTACGGTATGCGTAAGTTCTGAGAAGGAATGTGTTTCTTATTCCAACAATATTGTTTACATTCAAGTCAAACTCCACACAACTGTTAAAAAAAAAAAAAAACAAGCACTTTAGCTCAAGTACAAATAAACTCCCTCCTTGATCACTAAATTAATATCCATCTATCCAATGATGCAAAATAGCATGGGCCAAAAGGCCACAGATCTGTTTTTAAAATGAGGCACTCAGAAATAACAATCAATGCATACTGAGTATATCATTTTAATGTGATTTAGTATGTATTAAAAACATAAAATAGGATTACTGTTGAAAGATCAGTAACAGGGTGGCAAGGTTCCAACTACCCCTACTACATCTTATAATCCCTTTCAGATAAAATTATGTGACCAAAAACACTTCTGAGCAACTTAGTAAATTATATATTCTCAAATAATTTGGAACTATAGCATCATATACTTTAAAACAATAGGAATAAAGAGCCAAACAAAATGCAAGGGAAAAAATAAAAAGCTCCATATACACAATATATTCCCTCTAAAAAGGCTGGAAAATTATAATATGTCAAATTTACCTACTGGTATCTGGAAAGAGCTATGATACTCAAACACATAACAGAAGAGATATTTCTTTGAAAGCAAAAATATGCAATTCACAACTTAGGAAACAGGAAGAATGGCTAAACCTATAAACAAAAGGAAGGATTATTTTATATGTCAGTTCCACTTATACCAATATAATACGAGGTCCAACTTCTGAACACTAAATTTTTCTATGAAAAGACTGCCTAAAATGGAAACTTAACAAATGTTTATTTTTATTACCTAAAAACTAGAAACAAACCAAATATTTAAACATAGGGAAACAGTTAATAATTTATTCACTCAATGAAATACTATAAAGCCATTTAAAAAACTCCACAGAATATTTAATAATATAAGCAAGTGTTTATGAGATATGGTTGGGTGAAAATATATGATCTCAATTTTACTTTTAAAAACTCTTATGCATTCATAAGCACAAAAAAGAGACTGAAAAGTTTATAGCAAAATGTTTTGTTTTGTTTTTCCAAAATCCAAAACTTGCAGTGTTGACATATACCAAAATGTTAACCTCAGTTATGTCTGGGTGTTAGGAGTAGAAGTTTTACTTTATTTTTTTGTTTTGTTTTGTTTTGTTTTGTTTTGTTTTGAGACAGGGTCTCGCTCTGTTGCTCAGGCTGAAGTGAAGTGCGGTGGCCTCATTACAGCTCACTGCAGCCTCGAACTCCTGGGCTCAAGCAATCCTCCTGCCTCAGCCTCCAGAGTAGCTGGAGTGCATAGAGTACAGGCATGCATGCTCAGCTAATTTTTCAGTTTTTTTGTAGAGATGAGGTCTCACTCTTGCTCAGACTGGTCTCAGACTATTGGCCTCAAGCAATCCTCCCACCTCAGCCTCCCAGTGTTAGGATTATAGGCATGAGCCACCGTATTAAGCCAGTTTTTTTTTTTTTTATGGTTTGTATGGAGAATTATGAAATGGTGCTTATAAAGAGTGCTTAACAACAAAAAATGTTTGTATAATAATCTTAAATGGAAAAATAAAACTGTTTATGTAACTATGACTACAGCCATACAATAAAAACAATTATAATTAGCTAATATTATAATAACTTTATTTTATGTTTTATCTCCCTATATTTTCATATCTGTGTTTTAGGAAACTCTTAACCTATCTACTTGGCAGAAATTCAATAAATATTTATAGATTTGATGGATGTTTAGATGAAGGAAAAGAAAGGCTTCAGCCAGGCATTAAAGTTTGTTTAAAATATGTATATTCAGTCAATTCTCATTATTCACAGTAGTTACGTTCTATGAAGTCACTGCAAACATTGAATTAGTGAGTACTCTACCATTGCTTCTAGGGCAAACACAGCATCAAGTTTCTGCCAGCCTGGTCACAATATTTTCATAAACTGATCAATACATAACCTTGTTTAATGTTGTGTCTCTGGTTAAAGACATTTTATTTAATATATACAGTTGATTCATTAACAGTGAACTCATGGCCAAGAGCACTGTAACTCATGCCTGAAAAAGCCTATCTAATTTTCTCCACAGGGCACACCACAGCCTTCTTGCACTGGGGGACACTAGACAATACCTCAGCACTATGTTTGGGGACCATTCTAAGCAGCAAAAGAACATAGAATGTGAAAAATATGGCAATAACTAGACTGTGAGAGGGACATTTGTTTGCAGTTAAGAAGCTGAAACAAGAAGGTAGAGTATCATCTCATCCTATCTCAGCTGGGAACATGGTACTGGGCAATTCAAAATTTTTGCCCCTCTGTTATATCCAAGAACAATCACTAAAGCATATGACTATTGACATGGGGAAGCTACAAAAAAATTTTAGCAAGTAAGCGAATTTGTAAATATGGAATCCATGAATAATAAGGATCAACTGTGTGTGTTTATATGTATAATTTCAGTATTACTTTTGTAAAAGTAAACTAGACAAACCTGATTTATCACAATCCCATTTTTAGAAAATAATTACAAATCTTTTTTAATTAATAAAATAATCAACACCTATTTACATTTTATAGTCAGATATTATATGAAAGATCCTAATACCAGTGCCCATAAGAAATTCAGAACCAAAACTGGTAGAATATATAGATGGATATAAGTTTTGACCGAAACAACTGTAAGTATATCTTCCTGTGTTTCTTTTATATTTATTACTCTAGGTATTACATGTATCTTTCATTAAAATGAAACATAATTTGTTTAATCATAATTATATTTACAACAGACCTTAAGCTATATTCTTTAGAATGCATTACATTTCCAAAAGGCAAGAAATCATTTAAAAATCTAAAATACAAATATGTAAAAATTCTTTAAATTGAATAGTCTTAAATACTCAAAATGTCAAGCAGAATAACTAAGTACAGTTAAGCATGAGAAAGAATTGTTCTATTTTTAAAAATCATTTCAAATACTAAGTCAAGTGATTTCTAAAAACTGAAGATAAGCTGTTTGCTATAACATACATTTCTTGATTATCTACATCAGATGAATATCTAAATATGATCTAAAACCAACTGAATAAAGATAGTTAAATAATTACTTACCTGACTTTATCCCTGAACTTCACAATTGGCACTTTTGCTCGAATCAGCTGAGGTCTCTCAATGTAGCCAGCTGAAAGATAAAAGATCATGTCAATGTATGCAAATGTTTCCCAAATTCATAGTGTCCCAATGCACATTTCTTAAAAATAGTATTTTACTAAGCTAAAACAATTTAAGAAAATGTTGTCTTTAACAAAGCAAGAAAATAAGTGAGGACATTATTGAATTCTTCTAAGACTAGAGGGTCCAGTAATACCTTACCCTATCATTTGGAGGCTTTATATTAAGGTTATTTTCAGAAATGTGGCCTAATATCTAATAGTATCTACAAAGAAGTTTATCAGAGCATTATGAGGGCAAAAAAATATGTAGGCCAGCGGCAGAGGAATAGCTAAATTTCTCGGATAGCACAGAATAAGATATTACAAAGAGTCTTAAATGTAGAAATGCTTTGCAACATGATATATGGACCAGGACACATTCACTTAAGTATATGATCTCTACAAGGGAAAATTACATATATACATATTTTTTTATTCCATCAAACTTTTCAAAAAATTTTTTGAGTTGAGATTAATAATGTTCATTGTACAAAATTAGGAAAATACAGAAATGTATAATACAGAAATCACAAAATGAGTCATTTTTTAAATTTGTAAGTACAGAAAATTTTTTTAAAAACCTGAAAATTATGTTATAATGTTTTCAATATCAAAATTATAAAATACATCAAGCTTTAAAATAAAATTTATGTGCAGGAATTCAGTGAGGTTTAAAGAAAAATAAGATTACAGTTAAAAGTTTTGAATAACAAGTACAGGTTCTGACATCAACAAACTATGCTCCAGGCATGTTACCGAACCCACTGATCATAGTCTCTTCAACTATTAAAAACAATAACCAAAAGGGGAAAAAAAATTCTTCATTTCAATTAGATGATCTCTGAGGTCTCTTCCATTTTTAGTATTTTATGATTCTAATAGTAGCTATTAAAAATCCACTTAAGGTATGAATTACTCTTTTATTTTACAGAGGCGAAATTTTAAGTTGGCTAAAATAAATCATTTGATTTATTTCTCCCCTACAATAGATATAAGTTGTTCAAGGGCAGCAACTGGTTACTTGACTTTGTATTTTCCAGCTCAAAGCTTGGTGCATAATAAGTATTTGTTAAACAAATGAACAAATGTCTTTCCAATATCACACAGTTAGTGTGGCTTCAAATTTCTACAACATTCTGCGAAAGTTTAAAAGAAATTATTTGAGATGGCTTAATATACGGATTAAAATCTGTTTAGAGTCAGCTTATTCAAAGGGTAAATCCTTACAATAAAATGGCCTAAGTCAACAATTTTTCTTTTTTTATAGTTAATGTATTTGGGCCTCCTGTTCAGTGATCACATTTTTAAAACAAGATGCATTTCATAGCAAACAGATTCATTTCTCTCTCCCTCATATAAAGTCCTTTAGGAGATTGTATGTATCACTCTTTTGGCTTTTCACAGATACTTTGCATTACATCTATTTATATTCATGCCTTAATTTCCCTAACAGTCTATAACCTTTTGAGAGAAAGAACTAAAACTTACACAGTTTTGAATCCCCCAATGCATTGAGTGGGATATTTTGCAAATAAGCTCAGTAAAGACTTGTTAAATAAATGGTCAGTCTTCCTTTTAATCAAAAGTTAAAAGGAATCCATTTGGAAAAAAGGATCCACATTATACCTGTCCTGACCAGAATAAACAATTCTTACCAGAAAATAAAGTGAGAGACATTTTAAATAAATAGTTATGTCATGTGACATATGAACTTGAGGCATGTCAGACTTACAAAGTCTAGTACAGAAGTGTTTATGGACTAAGGTGAGTATATGCCGTGCTTCAGTCTTCTGATTTACCTGAAAAAAATACTGAAAAGTTAAAAATAAAGTGTTTTTCATTATCTTTCTAAGCTTAGTGTTTCATTTTCTTAAAGTATCTCAACAAAAAGAAAACATACAGGGCATAATTTTTTGGCGTTATTTTTCAATATACATTAAATTACATTATAGAAAAGGTCAACCTTTAATGCTGTCTTTCAAATCTACTTTTCTAAATCAATTCCTGATTTTAAATTTAAAATATAATTTTTTAAGAAATTCTGAAACAGTATATATGTCATTTTTTCCTTCAGTATAAAGAGCAATCTTCTTCCAACAAAAATGAAAAGAATTTAAATTTTCTGTAACATGTTTTATTTCCGTAATCTAAATTGTAAGCTGCTTAAGGACAGGTTTATATCCATGGTGTTTCAATTTGAGTATAAGCTGTGACAACAATTTAGACATGTGAATAAAATTGGAGGACTAGGGGAATGCACCTGAGTGTAATCCAATTGCATGAGAAAGTACTAATCAAAACTCTTGTCTATTTTATCTGAGGATGGGGGAGGAGAGTGTAGAATGTGTTCTCTACCCTGTCTATAATTTTAGAGTTTTTTAAAGCCTTTCTTTTACATGAATTCAAAGCCTAGAAAAATAGCAGTTTCTTTCCTGGAATAAATCTTGCTCTGATCTGCAGTAACTAGATGTTATTTTTGTTAGTGGAATAATATGAACAGTAAAAATATATACTACCATTCAATTGACTTTTTTGTATTTTTGAAGATGTGAAACATAATAAGGCACATTAAAATTATACTCAATCTAATCTTTGGTAGTTCAGAAGACACCTCAGTATCTTATAGAGGCTGCTTCAGTCAGCATAATAAACACCAATTATTGTGGTATTAAGGTATATACAAGGGCATCCGTTAACAGGAAATTAAAAAAAACACAATACAAATTGAGCATCCCTAATCCAACAATCTGAAATGCTCCAAAATCCAAAATCTGAAACTTTTTTTTTTTTGAGACAGAGTTTTGCTCTGTTGCCTGGGCTAGAGTGCCGTGACATCAGCCTAGCTCACAGCAACCTCAAACTCCTGGGCTCAAGCAATCCTTCTGCCTTAGCCTCCCAAGTAGCTGGCACTACAGGCATGTGCCACCATGCCCGGCTAATTTTTTCTATATATTTTTAGTTGTCCAGCTAATTTCTTTCTATTTTTAATAGAGGCGGGGTCTCACTCTTGTTCAGGCTGGTTTCAAACTCCTGACCTCAAGGGATCCTCCCACCTCGGCCTCCCAGAGTGCTAGGATTACAGGCGTGAGCCACCATGCCTGGCCAATCTGAAACTTTTTGAGTGCTGACATGATGCTCAAAGAAAATGCTTGCTGGAGCATTTCAAATTTCAGTTAGGGATGCTCAACCAGTAAGTATAATGCAAGCAAATACTTCAAAATCCAAAATCCAAAACACTTTTGGTCCCATGCATTTCAGATAAGGGATATTTAACCTGTACTAAACACAATTTGGTTGCTTAAAAAAAAGAAAACAATAAAGTCAAAATATCAGAGAAAAATATATTTAATAAGTCACAATAGTCTTATTTTAAATTTCAGTGAAATCTTTTTGTTTTCCCCAAAATAAGACTCTCAAACCCAAGTATATGATCTCTACAAGGGAAAATTACATATA
>NW_012155284.1:3374245-3377390 GCF_000956105.1 Propithecus coquereli
AGAAGATTGATCATATGTTGGTAATTGTTAAAACTGAGTGATATGAGAATTTATGATATTTTATTCTCTCTACTTTGGTATATGGTTCGATATTTTCCATAATAAAAAACTAAAAAAAGGTATCCACATTTGCAATAAATTTAAAAGGGTCTCCAGTAAAAGTAGCTAATATAAAATTTTAAATGATGCTTAAAGGATTAAGTTTTATTCATCCAGAGCAGGAAGTGGCAAACTATGGCCTGTCGGCCAAGTATGACCTCTGACCTGTTCTGTAGGGGCAGCAAGCTAATAATTTTTACACATGTTAAGCACTGTTAAAAATAAAAGAAAAAAAGCCGGGCGCGGTGGCTCACACCTGCAATCCTAGCACCCTGGGAGGCCGAGGCGGGCGGACTGTTTGGGCGGACTGTTTGAGCTCAGGAGTTCGAGACCAGCCTGAGCAAGAGCGAGACCCCCGTCTCTACTAAAAACAGAAAGAAATTAGCTGGACAACTAAAAATATATAGGAAAAAAAATTAGCCGGGCATGGTGGTGCCTGCCTGTAGTCCTAGCTACTTGGGAGGCTGAAGGAGGAGGAGATCTAGATTCCTTTGAATCCTCTCTTTTCTCCCAACCCATCAGTAACTAAATGGTATGATTTCCTTCCCTATGCAATCTATACCCCGCAGTGCATACCCTGAACCACTCTTATGCTTTAGCAACAGTATCCCCTTGTCATGTTCTAGTACCTGTTCTACAAAATCCTAATCTTAGGTCAATACAAAAACCACCTTCTCTGCTCTCACATCTAAGCTGTTATAAGATAAAACTGAAAAAAATTAAACCACAAAATTAGAGTCTTTCAAATTTATAGTCTAAGGGTCAGTCTAAGGTTGGCCCTTAGCAGCACTCGGCAATTACTTCTGAGTCTCTGGTTAGATATTGTTCCTGATTTTCACCATACCATTCCAACTTTACTACCTTCCTCAAACCCTCTGAATTTATCTCACTTTCTCAAGCACATAACGTCACATTAAACTTTACTGAGAAAATTGAGAATACCAGATATGATATTCCTCAGCCTCCTAACCACAGACCTACAAATTAACATATCTGAATGAAATCTCATCTCTTTACTTCTCCTATCAGACAAACTATCCCCTCTTCCCCTGTTCAAAGCTAATCCCTCTACTAATAATTTCATATCCAAGCCTTCTGGTCACCTTAAGGGCACAAACATGTCCATTAGTTTTTTGGTCTCACACTTGTATTTTCAATCTCTCCCTCTCTAGGACTTCCCCATAGTCCATGACCACTCAAAAGTATCACACATCATTTAAAACATTTTCTTTTATCACATTTAGAATATTCATTTTAAGAAAGCAGAGGCATTCTGGGCAACTTGGAAATAAAAGACATAATTTTCCCTCGTGAATCCCAAATATGAGTAGTTAGAGCCAAACACCAATGCAGCAAGACCCACATGGTATCAAAAACAATAAACAATAAGAGGAAAAGGAAAGGGATTTTAGTCCTAAAACCAGAACACCCAGAAATCAAATTGCCTATAGGTACCACCTTTTCCCCCAAGCCCCACAAACTGAGGGGTCCAACTAGATGTGGAATAGCAGCCAAAACTGGCAAGGAGCTTCACAGGCTACGATTCATAATACAAGGGGTCACAGAAAGATAAGAAATCTCAAAGCAAATGACAAAGACAAAGGAATGTGCCAAGCAGAAACTTCCAGGAAGAAAAAGCTAATCTAGGCAGTACAGGGCCATAGGGGCAAAGGAGAGTTCTAGAATGATTCTGACTTCCACAGGGCATATGACAATGTCTGGAAACATTTTTGGCTATCAAAACGGGGGTTGGGGGGGGCATCTACCTTGTGGCATCTAGTAGGTAGAAGCCAGAAATGATGTCACTGAACATCCTACAATACACAGGACAACTCCCCCACAGCAAAGATTATCTGGCCCAAAATACCAATAGCACAGAGGATAAAAAAAACTCCTGGTCTAGATAAAAGTAGGAAAGTAGAAGAGAAAAAGTTCTCTGAAAGTATATTTCTGAATACCATATAAAACAGAGGAGGAGGAGTCCTAGAGCCACAAAGCTAGGAAAGCTAGCCTGTCCAACCTTCCTCATCTAAAAGTATTATGGAAAATGCCATCTCACTTAAACACAAATAACAGGGGAAAAACACTTGAATCTCAGAAAGGGAGATAAGAATGACAGAGGAAAGAAAAAAGTATTTGAAAAAATAATGCCTGAAAAAGATTGTAATCAATTCCCAAATTTTTTATAAGAAAAGTGAGAATAATTGAGTAACAGTACTACAGATATTGAAGCACACCAGAAAGACATGTCCATAAAACTGATGAAATTTTTAACATAATATAAAAACCAAGGCCTTTTCTCTCATGCTTTAATTTTCTTTAAAAAAGACTACTTAAAGTATATACACTGGCAACAAGCAAGTGCAAATTTACTTTTTAAAAAATTCACAACAGCAGGAAAAAGCATGAAATATTTAGAAATATATTCACCAAGAGATGTATAAGACTTATACACTGAAAACTGTAAAGTATTGATGAAAGAAATTAAAGACCTAAATAAATGAAGAGATATACTATGTTCACAGTTCAGAAGACTATTGTTAAAGATGTCAATTCTCCCAAAACTGATCTGTGGATTCAATGCAATGAAAATAAAAAGCCCAGAAACAGCCAAGCATGGTGGCATGTGCCTGTTTTCCCACGTACTCAGGAGACTCAGCTACTCAGGAGATTGAGGTAGGAGGATCACTTGAGTCCAGAAATTCAAAGGTTAGACCCTGTCTTGCAAAAGAAAAAAAGAAAAGCCCAGGCTTCTTATGAAAAATTGACAAAATCATTTTGAATTTTATTTGGAAAGGCAAAAGACCAAGAAAAGCCAAGAAAAAAAGAAGAGAAGAGTTGGAGAACTTACCCTATCTGATTTCCAGACTTACTATAAAGCTACAATATCAAGACAGTATGGGGAAAAAAAAAAAAAAAAAGACAGTATGGCATTGGCCAAAGAAAAAGATCAAAAGAACAGAATGCTGAAATATTTATAAATATAATGATTGGAATTTCATTCAAAACAATTGACAAAATCATTTTGAATTTTATTTGGAAAGGC
>NW_012155284.1:3378927-3399010 GCF_000956105.1 Propithecus coquereli
AAGTTGTTCAAATCACTGCAATACTACCTGTTTAGGCTGCCTGCAAAGACCTATCATTTTAAAATTAACTGTAGAAGCAACTTATTTCTCACTATAAGTAAAATGTATAGCTGCTCAAAATTGTACAAAAAGATTTATCTACATATAGTTTAAAATATTTCTTCCAAATTTAAATGTTCCGTCAGTTTCTTAAAAAATTAAACATATATCTACCATATGACCCAGCAATTCCACTTGTAAGTATAAGCTCCAGAAAAATGAAAGCACATGACCATACAAAGACTTATACATAAATATTCATAGTAGCTTTGTCATAGCCAAAAATCTAAAAGAAGTCAAATGTCCATCAACAGGTGAATGAATAACCAAATTGTGGAATATCCATACAATTGAATATTTCTCATCAATGAAAAGGAAAGAACTATTGCTACACATTGCAATACAGATGAATCTCAAAATAACTACATTGAGTAAAATAAGCCATACCAAAAAAGAGTACATACTACTCTATAGTGCTAGAAATAGATCAGTATTTGACCAGGGAATGGGAGAGGATGGGGCAGGAGAGTGGGATTACCAAGTGGCATGAGGACATTTTTGGGGTGATGGATATGTTCACTACCTTCATTGTGGTTATGGTTTCATGGGTGTATATACATGTCAAATTTAACAACTTGTACACTAAAATATGTGCATTTATTGTATGTCAGTTAAACCTCAATAAAGCTGTTAATTTTAAAATAAAATAAAAAATTTAAATGTTCATTTCTCCTTAAAAAAAATTTTTTTTAACTTGTCCTCAAAGTCAAGCTCAAATTAAATCACCAGCAAAATTATCACTGTCTGAGGTCAACACAAGCCATAAGGACAAATAAAGTATGGGTTTAGATTCAGAAAAGTTTTTAAATATATCAATATATAAAGCATTCAGATGACATTTCACATGGTATAACTTTCACATGGTATTCTCAGCAGTTTCACCATCTGTCCCTGTTAGCTGGGTCCTCACATAAAAGAAAATGAGAAAACCTTTTAGCTGGGAACACCAAGAACTGATCATATACTATAATATATAAAAAATGGTAACTCTTTTGTCCAAATGTAAGTGCTATCTACAAATAACAAACACAAATCAGCAATGAGCTTTCAAAAAGAGAGATAAAATTAAATATGGTCCAGAAAGCAGGTCATTAGCTCACAAAACATTTCAACAAAAACTAGCAATTCCTCACACTCTGTGGTTGCCTTAATCTTTGTTACACATGTAACTATTGAAAGAGTTGATATTAATCTTCTGAGTAAAATAAAGCTAGATGCATAATAAAGGTTTAAATTCATTCTTGAAGCTAAATTCTCTCTTCTTTCAAATGAACCAATTCTAAAATAAAATAGAATCAGAAAAATGTCATGCCTAAAACAACCCACTCCTTGTTACCATGTTAAATTATTATGCTTTTGTGTGTGGACACAATGTGAAGTCTTCTTAATCTATAAACTAGCAGGTTAAGAAGGCAGTTTGGGTTACGGATTTTTTTTTTCCCCTGAAGTTTGACTGCTTTAAGCACATGTTATTACCTGAACTTGGCAAGGAACAACTTTTAGTAGGCATACTAAAAGGAGGATGGGAACAAAACAAAAAACGACAGCAACAACAACAAAAAGAAAACACACTTTTACTTGATCTCTTTTATGCTGAGTTCTGGTTTAGATGTTGTATGTAAATTTACATCTCTGTGGCTTTTAAATTTTTTGACAGACACATACATTAAAAAGAGAGAGCCCCTTAGAGATCTGTAAGATAATCGCCCCCAAACTGTTCTTCCAGGATGCCAAGAGGCTCCATACAATTTGCCCCTTTCCAAAATTAAATATTATACAAGAAATTTTGAATATTCCTTTGCAACCATCTTTATTCTTTTTTTACAACCTTTTTTTTTTTTTTTTTTTTGACACTTTTTCGCCCTGGCTAGAGTGCCGTGGTGTCAGCCTAGCTCACAGCAACCTCTAACTCCTGGGCTTAAGTAATCCTACTCCCTCAGCCTCCTGAGTAGCTGGGGCTACCGGCATGCGCCACCATGCCTGGCTAATTTTTTTCTATATATTTCTAGTTGTCCAGCTAATTTCTTTCAATTTTTTTAGTAGAGATGGGGTCGTGCTCTTGCTCAGGCTGGTCTCAAACTCCTGAGCTCAAACGATCCATCCACCCACCTCGGTCTCTCAAAGTGCTAGTATTACAGGCGTAAGCCACAGCACCCAGCCCATTTTTTTATTTTACAGTCAGTACCAAGAAAAATCTCTGCCTAACCTCATCAAAATTTAAAATCAACCAAATCAACTCATATAATATCTTTAACTAAACAGAATTTCCAAAGAACAGTTATAATACTATAGATGGAATTCAGGGGCTTGGATAACTGATTCCTCTACAGCCTCTTTTTGTGCAGGCAACCATATATTCACCCAAAAGCCAGAGTAAAATAGAAAATTCAGAAATATAACTCAGATTTCCAATTTAAAGAGTTCTGTTTGTTAATATAGCGATTTGAAAAACAAAGATTTTAAAACTGAGAATAAAATTTAAACTCAGAGAGTATTCATTTCCAAAATTCAATCTTTAGGTTTACAAAACATGAAGTATGAATCCTCAAAGTAGTTAAGAAAACTTCTACTAACAAAATCTTTCCCTGGAGCTGGCAGATTCAGCTCACTGATTTATTATCAGATTAACTTTCACCAGGAATACTACAATAATTTTTCTACATCCATGCTTGCTGAACGTCAATCTGCTCTCCACAGCGCAGACAAAATAATCTTTTTAACTCACCTCTTCCCTGCTTAAAAAAAACCTTAAATAGGTTACCGTTGTTCTTAGACCGAAGACCAAAATGGTGTACAAGTCCTTCCATGATCTGACCCTCCAACCACACCTTCAAACACTCTCCCTCTAACTCACCAAACTAGCCTTCTTGACCTTCTTTCAATTCTTTTGTTGTACACTTCATGTTCTTTCTGCGTTAGGACCTTAAAACATGCCATTTCCTCTCTCTAAAGCATTCTCTTTATCCTTCAGAGCTCAGCTCAAATACTGTCTCCTTTAGGAGGCTTTCCCTGAGACTCCATTCTCTTGGCACTCCGTAATTTTCCTTCATAGCACTTATGTAAATAAAACCATTATTTGCATGACTATCTTCTCTCTCACTGTAATTGCACACAAATGGTAAAGAGACCATATATGTTTAGCACAACATTGTACCTTCTATGCCTAACACTCACAAATATTTGCTGAATGCTAAATAAATAATAGATCTAATCTACTCCAGGAGTTTCAATTGTCACTTTCATTGCAAGTGTCTTCAGGATCCATTACCTCTGGCCAACCTTACTTTCTAACTCCAAACATACTGTCAGTTGTTACAAGACATTTTCCTACAATACCAATTAGCTTATACATGACTGGTAAATAAGGGAATGTTATCAATGTAACATGGAAGGTGGGTTTGTGACCGATTTGTATGTGAGCTGAAATTGTACAATTATTAATATAAACTTCGTGAAAAAGAAAAAAAGCACTCAGTATGCAGTCTTTATAAATCTAAGATAAGCATTTTCATCCAGGATTCTTGCTCAAGAAAGCATACCCCTAGTCTCAAGCAGCTCTATCCTGGTGCATTTCCTTTTGTGTCTACCTTAACAGCAGCCTCACTGACTCAGAGCTCCATTTTTAACTGCCTTGTCTCAGTGCCGACCACAAGCCAGCATCTCAAATCTATTTGGTACATTTTTAATATCCCCTGCAGCAGCACCCAGCCATGCTAAGCTGTCTGCTTGGTCTGTCCAAGTTATTTCCCAGGATATCAATTATTATTCTTGACAGTGTTCTGGTTACAAAACTGTTCAGGTTTGAGTAGTCTGTTCCAGCCCTACTTCCCATAAGTCCTATATGCTTAGTGTGCAATTCGCAAACATGAGGTTTCTCAAGAGCACAAATGTTTTATAGCAGATTTTTTCATAGTTCCCAATATGTCTTGATGATTTCCTCAATCAGCTTATATACCCAAAATCTAGGTTCCTTATCTCTGTTTGTAGCCCAGAATCAAATCACTGGAGTCATGTATGTATCTTTCTTCCTCTCTTCTCTATATTCAATTATTCCAAACATTCTATCAATTTTCCTGATGCATTATCTCACATCTTTTTCACTACCATCTGCCATAACTGAAAGCTTCAGCACCTTTCATCTGGATGAATTTAACAGCCTTCAGGGCGATCATCCATCTTCCAGGCCCACCCCATTACAAACCAAACTCCACTATACTGCAAGAACTATCTTTCTAAAAATACAAATCTGATTGTGCTATTTCTCTACTCAAAAACCTTCACCACGACTCTACTGTGCATTTCAAGGCCCCAAACCACTGCCCCACTTTTATCTCATACTGAACCCTCCAATCACTTTCACTCTACAGAGGTAAACAGAGGTAAACCACACAAACTGTTGAATGCATTGCTTGTAGACACTCAATAAATATTAGTTATTATTGTCACAGATTAACTGGTACTATAGTCGGTTCTAACAATGTCATCTCCCTACCCTTGATTTTAAGCATCTTAAGTTCCTCCTCTTTTTATTTTTAAAGACAAGGGTCAAATCTCAGTTTTGCCATTTACTAGCAAGTTATTTAGCTTTCTGAGCTTCCATCAAATTAGAATAACATGCATGACATGCCGTTGCCGAAAAGACTAAACAACATAGCATATGTAGAATGCCTAGAAGAGACATCAACAAATGTTAGCGTTCTTAAAAAGTGTCCACTTAAAGAATGAACACAGAACTAATTGCTTGTCTTCTTTCTCCTACAACTAGACAGGTACAGAGTAGCACCCAAAGAAACTAGTTCCACTACAAACTCTATTCCTCTGAGTTAAACACTTAATTCTAAAAAAAAATAAGATTTAGGAGAATCTTTTTCTATATGACTAATCAAAAAAAGTTACTGATATGGAACTGTAACAGATAATTTATGCTGATTAATGTTAATTATGTTATTAAAATAATATGGAACATTTGCCTAGTCCCAATGCAGAACTAGTAGTTATTGAGTTAGTTCTAATAGTTATAAATAAATACATGCAAAAATATAAAGAACTTTCAATATCATAATAAACACCATAAAAAACAGGCCTACCAGCATTCATGTACTAAAAACGTAGAGATAGTAAAAGGTTCTTTATATATTCACTCAAAGAATTGTCCTGATTTGATTTATACCACAGATTTCACATTATAGCATTACAAGAGTTTCTTTAAAATGAGAAAGTAAAGAAAAGAGAAAAAAATGAGGAAAGGGAAGGGAGGAAAAATGGTAAGAAAAAAATTCCAAGTTGGTCTTTTCTCATTTTACTTTGCTTTTTTTTCTCTCTCCCACTGGTTTTACCTAATTGTTTTTTCCTATTCCATGGTAACAAAAAAAAAAAAAAAATCACAGAGGAGGGGGAAAGAACAGTCTTATCAATAAATTGTGCTGGGACAACCTGACCAATTGCAAAAGAATGAAGTTGGACACCCCTACTTTACATCACATACAAAAATTAACTCAAAATGGATCAGGGTCCCAAATGTAAAAACTAAAAACTATAAAACTCTTAGAACAAAACACAGGCATTAATCTTTGTGACCCTGAATTGAATAATGGCTTCTTAGATATGCCACCAAAAGCTCAAGCAACCAAAGAAAACAGATAAATTGGACTTTATCAAAATGAAAAGTTCAGCCAGGCACAGTGGCTCATGCCTATAATCCCAGCACTCTGGGAGACCGAGGTGGGAGGATCGCTTGAGCTCAGGAGTTTGAGACCAGCCTAAGCAAGAGTGAGACCCCATCGCTACTAAAAATAGTAAAAATTAGCCAGGTGTGGTGGTGCACACCTGTAGTCCCAGCTACTCAGGAGGCTGAGGCAAGAGGATCGCTTGAACCCAAGAGTTTGAGATTGCTGTGAGCTAGGCTGACACCACACACGGCACTGTAGCCCAGGTGACAGAGTGAGATGTCTCCAAAAAAAAAAGAAACAAAAAGTTCTTGTGCTTCAAAGGACATCAATAAGAAAGTAAAAAGACAAGCCACAGGATGGGAGAATATATTTACAAATCACATATCTGATAAGGATCTAGTAT
This sequence comes from Propithecus coquereli, assembly GCF_000956105.1. Lineage (NCBI taxonomy): Eukaryota > Metazoa > Chordata > Mammalia > Primates > Indriidae > Propithecus > Propithecus coquereli. Next base: position 3,385,099 of record NW_012155284.1, read on the forward strand.
TAAGAACATATAAAGAACTCTTACAAATCAACAATAAAAAGACAAATAACCCAATTAAAAAATGGACAAAGGATCTGAATAAACATTTCTCCAAAGAAGATACACAAATGTTCAACAAGCAAATGAAAAGATGCTCAAAATCGTTAGTCATTAGTGAAACACAAATCAAAATCCCGATGAGATACCATTTCATACCCATTAGAATGGCTATAATCAAAAAGAAAAAACAATAGCAAGTGTCACAAGTGTCAACAAGGATGTGGAAAAAACCGCAGCACCGATACACTGTTGATGGGAATGTAAAATGGTGCAGCCACTTTAGAAAACACTTTGGCAGTTAAAAAGTTAAACTGAGTTAGTTCCTGCATGTTCTCACTTATAAGTAGGAGCTAAACTATGGGTACTCATGGTCATACACAATGGAATAATAGACATTGGAGACTCCAAAGGGGGAGGCTGAAAGAGGGATGAGGGATGAAAAATTACCTACTGGGTACAATATACACTACTCGGGTGATGAGTACACTAAAAGCCCTGACCTGACCACTATACAATATGTCCATATAACAAAACTACACTTGTACTAACTAAACATACTGAAATTTTTTAAAAAATTAACATAAAATTTTATGACCCCATATGACCCCAGCAATTTCATTCCTAGTTACATATCCAAGAGAAATGAAAACATATGCCCATGTAAAAATTTGTGTGCAGATATTCACAGCAGCATTATTCATAAGAGCCAAGAAGTGGAAACAACCCAGAAGTCCGTCAACTGAGGAATGCATTAACAAAATGTGGTATATCACACAATGGAATGTCATTTGGCTATAAAAAAGGAATCACGTACTTATATATGCTACAACATGGACGAACCCTGAAAACATGTCAAGTGAAAGAAGCAAAATACAAAAGGCCACATATTGTATGATTCCACATATATGAAATCCCCATAATAGGAAAATCCATAGAGACAGAAAATAGATTAGTTGTTGCCAGACGCAGGAAGGGGAATATGGGAAAGCTACTGCTATCAGGTTCAAGGTTTCTTTCGGGGTTTTGTAAATGTTTTGGAATTAGATAGTGGTGATGGTTGCATAACTTTGTGAATATACTAAAAACCACTAAATTGCACACTTTAAAAGAGTGAATTTTATGGCACAACTATAACTCAAAGAACAAAAGAATCTATCAACACAACTAAGAAATGAAGCAGGTGTTGATTTTCTGGCCCAACATTTTCTGTATGCTTACTATGTTCCAGACCTATACTGCTTGCTAGGAACCCAAAGATGAGTAAAACAAAGTCACTCTATTCTCTTCAGGATCCTTCTCCTTAGCCTACAGATATATTTCTCAAGAGTGGAGCAGCTTCGAAAATGCAAAAATAGCAAGTGTAAGCCATACAAAATCTGAGAGAACACAGATATTTACATTATAAACCCCTTCAATTACCTAGAAGGTATATTTATGTTTCACTAAATATGGGGGAGGGGAGAGATAAGCTTCAAATATTAGATGTTAAATAACTTGTTCCCCAATGCTGACAATCTCATTTTTCAAAATTATTAAACAGTTTCATTTCATTCACTTGAATGTTTTTTACAAATGATATTTTTGATAAATCTTTCTTGTTCATAACATTTTGAATATATTACTTCTTCAGTGACTACTGGATTCTCTATTTTTGACATTCAAAAACCTCATGATAAACACAAATATTCCAAAAGAAAGTGCTTAACACTGCATTTCATTACCAAATGAAAACTTTTTTTTGTAATAAGAACAAGTAACAAGACAGTTCTCTAAAAAATCAAATGCTTTGGGCTCGAATCCTAAATTTTATGAATCACAAAATCTGATTTCCTGATAGCTATCCTTCTACAAAAGAACAGCTAACAAAAATCAAAGTAATATTTTGACAGAAAATTAGGTTGAATAGTACTTTAAACAGTGCAAAAAAGGCACGTTCTACTTAATCCAGGACATTAAATATCTAATTTTTTTTTTTTAAGACACAGGGTCTCACTCTATCACCCAGGCTAGAGTGCAGACTGGGCAGTGACATGATCATAGCTAACTGCAACCTGGAACTCCTGGGCTCAACTGATCCTCCTGCCTCAGTTTCCTGAATAGCTGGGCAAGCACCACCAAACCTGGCTAATTTTTAAATTTTTTGTAGATACGACATCTCACTATGTTGCCCAGGCTGGTACAGAACTCTTGGCCTCAAGCGATACTCCCACCTCAACCTCCCAAAGTGCTGGGATCACAAGCGCAAACCACAGTGCCTGGCTATTTCTGATTCTTTTAATACATTAGTTATATTAAATTCCCAGAAGGCAAAACTAAAATCTAATTATTACCTTATCTTTGGCCTCAGGAAGTGTGATTTCTCTAGGTTCTAAAAATGGTATTTCCCGAAAAGGTGGAGCACATCTGACTACATCTGGTACATAGTGTGTCTGAAACAATGGCGGCATTGAGTATCTTCGTTCACTTGATAAAGGCACTATCTGGTTAATTAGAGTTGGCTCTTGGTGGGGTGAATGGAAACGCTGTCGTTTACTGTCAAGAGGAAGGTTTTTTTCATCACTTAATCTCCTGAAAACAAGCAATATACCTTAGTGATTAAAGATACAACTTTCTGATAACAAACAGAAAACAATTAAGAATACATAAATATCATTAACAGACAATGAAAATATTATGACTCTTTCAGTAAGGCCTCATTATTAGCTCTATACAAATCTTTAAAATAATCATTTTCAGCACAATGCCTTTTAACACCTTAGAAAAAATGAGTAGTAACAATGCATACAGAAAAAAACCACACACATATATTGGGGTTAGTTTCCTGCATTTGAATTACCCCAATGTTTCATCTCAGCAGTGAAAACTTTGTAGGAAAATTTCTACTTACAGAATTACTAAGAATAAAAGATCCAAACTGTAACATAAGGAAGATAAGATTAAGTGAGCAGAGTGCTACATATAAAAAGGGCTCTCTGAATATACCTATGTTCTGGCTCATCAGTAGAAAAGACCAAATTAAGGGACACTTACTTTTTTGGGGTTGTTTATTTTGGTTTTTGTTTTGTTTTTTTCTGAGACAGGGTCTTGCTCTGTCACCTACGCTAGAGTGCAGTGGCATGATTATAGCTCACAGCAGCCTCCACCTCTTGGGCTCAAGCGATCCTCCTGCTTCAGCCTCCCAAGTAGCTGGGACTACAGGCACACATCAACATGCCTGGCTATTTTATTTTTGTTGTAGAGATGGGGGTCTCGATATGTTGCCCAAGCTGGTCTTGAACTCCTGGCCTCACACAACCCTCCCACCTCAGCCTCCCAAAGTGCTGGGACAACAGGCGTGAGCCACCATGCTGGGCCTGAGACACTTACTTTTTAAAAAGCTATAAAGACACTAGGCAACTAAGGAAATCTGAAAATGAATTCCATTTCAGAGTATAATATTATATTAACATAAAATTTCTTTGGCACAATCAATGTATTTTGGTTATCTAGGAGAATACCGTTTTTAAGAGGAATAAACTCATATGCTTTGGGGTAAAGTAAAATGATTTCAACAACTTTCTTCTGTTTGGTTCAGGTAAAAAAAAGTGTGAGGGTAAGAAGAGAAAGAGGCAGAGAGAATCAAATGTAACTAAACTTTAATGGATGAATCTAGGCAAAAGGCAAACAGGTGTTCACTGTATTATTCTTTAAGTTTTTCTCGAAATTTGAAAATTTTCAAAATAAACAGTCAAGGAAAAAATAAAGAGTAAATATTTGTTGGGAAAAAAGATACTTCACTGATACAATAAGTTGTTCATTTATACCCCAGAAAATGGTCTAATTCCTTTTAAGCCCTAAAATTCTATGGGTCATAGCCACCTGAAGGTTTTCATTATTATAAACATTGCTTTGGGACTGTGCCAATTCCTCTCTCCTTAACAGATCCATAAAATTAACTGAAACTCCTACTCATAAGTGTACACTGTTAAATGCATAAAAATATACTTAATATTTTTAAATATAAAAGTAATTTAAGCTATACATGCTGAGTATCTTCTGAGAATGCCAATTTTAATTTTTAAAGTCCTTAGAACAAGGCCCACTAAGAAGATAGTGATTAATAATTCTTAAGTGTTGTCTTTATTTTTTTGTTTGCTTGTTTTACAGCAACTTGCTCTCTGATAGTGTTTTTATTTAAACAAAAAAGTTATGAAATCTTTATATAGGTCTTTAAGTAATAGCAATATCTTGCAAACATTACCAAATGTTATTTTAACAATCATCTCTTCAGTTCTATTATAATTATTTTGTGATAAATGATTTTCTTTTAATCAAATAGGTTAAAATTAATTGGCTCCTGACTTGACTATAGAAAGCTTTATGTCACATACAAATTTTCATTATGATAATATTTGTTATCTGGGAACTTTACCTTCAGATAAATCAAAAGAAAAGTATATAGTAAAATTTACTAGAAAGAAATGTTATGAGCTGAACTGAGGCTCTTAGAAATTCAAATGTTCAAGTCCTAAGCCCCAGTACCTTAGAATGTGACTGTATTTGGAGGAAGGGCTTTTTAAAACATAATTCGGTTAAACTGAGGTCCTTAGGACAAGCCCTAATCCAATATGACTGGTATCCTTAGAAGAGGAGATTTGGATATAGAAAACACAGTGGAACAACCACACGAGGACACAGAGAGAGGGCAGCCATCTACAAACCAATGAGAAAGGCCTCAGAAGACAACAACCCTGCTGACACCTTGATCTTAGATTTCTAGATCCCAGAATTGTGAAAAAATAAATTTCTGTTGTTTAAGCCACTCAGTCTGTGGTACTTTGTTATAGCAATCCCAGCAAATGAATACAGAAGGCCATCTGATTTAGTTAAAAATCTCAATTGACACGCCTGTAATCCTAGCACTCTGGGAGGCCGAGGCGGGTGGATCGCTCAAGGTCAGGAGTTCGAGACCAGCCTGAGCAAGAGCAAGACCCCGTCTGATCTGGACAACTAAAAAAACATATATAGAAAAAATTAGCCGGGCATGGTGATGCATGCCTGTAGTCCCAGCTGCTCGGGAGGCTGAAGCAGAAGGATCGCTTGAGCCCAGGAGTTTGAGGTTGCTGTGAGCTAGGCTGACGCCACAGCACTCTAGCCCAGGGAAGAGAGTGAGATTCTGTCTCAAAAAAAAAAAAAAAAATCTTAATTGAAAAGTAGTTTTCTGAAAAAATATAGCTTCATTCCATCTAAAACTTATAATAATGGCAGGAATAAATCAACAAAAGAGCCCCTATAATTTTTAAAACACATAAAAATTTTTAAATTCTGTGACTGATCGCACAGGTCTCAGAAAACAAATTTCAGGACATAGTGCCCATTCATTTTAATACAAGGTATGTTGTTACACCGTTCCAGAAATGCAAAATTTTCTTCTCAAATAATTGAGAAGTACTTACTTCCTTCCTCGAAATAATGGAGAAGCTGAGGTCTGTATTGGACTGACATTTCCATATGTCAGCTGCTGTAATGACACAGCTCTAGACAAACTATTAAAAACAAAGAAAGGACAGTGGTAATATACTATTAATATCTATTAAATACCATTTTCCTTAAAAACAAAAACCAATCTCTGAAAAACTTAATACTTCACTGATGAAAAGAAAATAAGAAGTGATGACATTTTCTCTACCTTCAAATGCTTCATGTAAGAAGGGTTTATGTCAAATAGAAAACTAAATTTACCAGTGATATGGGCCAAAATATCACCATACTTACTCTGCATTCTGAAAGTTGAACTGCGCATCTATAAGCTGCTGGTGTGAATAAAGAGCTGGCGATAGGGTGAAGAAGTTATTATGTTGTTGATGATCTGGAGCAAAGGGTGGGCGACCCAAAATTGAGTTTGGGAACATGCTCTTGCTCACTGAAAGTGAGCATGTATTCTTCTACCTAGGATAATTTTAAAGAAAATACTAAATTATTATAGCTTAAAGATACCAAACTCTTTGATAACTCATGTATACAATTTAAAACAATTAGTTACCACGTTACAAATTTCATTTGCAAAGTTATTTTTTAAAGTTTAAATAGCTCTCTTAAGTTCCACTATAGGTAGCAAAAAAGAAAACTTACTAACGGTGAATTCTAAATCTAAACTAACCACATTATTCGAATAGCCAAATATATGCACATTCCTAATTTTCTGATGAATTTACCCTAGTATCATAAAAACAAATCTTTTAGAAATCAAGTTATTACCACGTACTCTGATAATAAAAAAGAAACCATTGAAGAGAGATTTAATGAAATCCCAGAGATTCTTACATTTATTCTCAATCTAATTTATACAAAGATATAAACCACTATATTACAACCTGATTGCTAGAATTTGGATCTTTCTGATCTAATTAAACAAGGTAAGGAATGTATGTTGCCTAACAATTTATAAAATTCTGAGATTTTCCTCAAAGTCTACATAATTTATATAAAAGATTTCTAATAAAATCAGGCTTTGTTCCACAGGAAGGGGGAAAAAACTATACAAAAGCAATCAGAACCCTTCATTGACCCAGGTAGGAGACTAGATGTTTATTCTTTGCAATGACTGATACAGAGAGGCTATAGTCTTGCAAAGGATAGGGTAAGGTAAAAAACTGAAAACAAGTATTAAGTGAAGTCCACAAAGTAAAAACAGAACCCCCAGGCCGGGCACGGTGGCTCACGCCTGTATTCCTAGCTCTCTGGGAGGCCGAGGTGGGCGGGTTGTTTGAGCTCAGGAGTTAGAGACCAGCCTGAGCAAGAGTGAGACCCCGTCTCTACCAAAAATAGAAAGAAATTAATTGGACAGCTAAAAATATATAGAAAAAATTAGCCGGGCATGGTGGCGCGTGCCTGTAGTCCCAGCTACTCGGGAGGCTGAGGCAGTAGGATCGCTTGAGCCCAGGAGTTTGAGGTTGCTGTGAGCTAGGCTGACGCCACGGCACTCTAGCCCGGGCAACAGAGCAAGACAAAAAAAAAAAAAAAAAAAATTAGAACCCCCAGCTCACTTTCTTAAAGTGAGCAATTAGAAAACTCTTTTATGTAAAAAAAAGAAAAAGAGAGATCAAACTATATAATGTGGTAACACAAACTATATAATGTGGTAACAAGAGAACTATAACTAAAAAAAAATAAAAGAGTAACTATATATTATAGTAACAAGAGAACTTATAACACAGTTTAACAGTTGAGAGCCCACAAAGGAAAAGTCAAGCTAGCCACCTGATCAGCCCACAAGGAAGTCTACTAGTTGACAGGCCCCATCCACATACTTAGAGCTTCCAATTAGACTTCTAGTACCTCTCACTTAAAATAGACATCCAGCTGGGTGTGATGTTTCACACCTGTAATCCCACATTTTGGGAGGCCAGGAGTTCAAGACCAGCTTGGGCTTGACTTGGCCCGGTGGCTCATGCCTGTAATCCTAGCACTCTGGGAGGCTGAGGCAAGAGGATCACTTGAGCTCAGGAGTTCAAGAACAGCCTTAGCAAGAGGAGACCTTTCTCTACTTAAAAAACAAAAACAAAAAACAAAAAAAAGACCAGCCTAGGCAACATAGCAAGACATCATCTCTGCAAATAATTAGCTGAGCCACAGTGGCGCACACCATAGTCCTAGCTATGTGGGAGGCTGGGGTGGGGGAATCGCCCTAGCCCAAGAGTTCCAGGCTGCAGTAAGCTATGACTGTGCCATTGCACTCCACCCTGGGCAACAGAGCAAGACTATGTCTCCAAAATATGAATTAATTAAATTAAATTAAATAGGCATCCATGGATCACTAGAAGAAAAAAAAATCTAGGAATAAACAGAAACAATGCCAGGAACAAATGAACACTTACACACACACACACACACAAAATCTCTGATTAATGAAAAGACATTGCATATATAAAGCAAGGATATGCTATTTAAAAAGAAAGGGCTCTTGGAAATTATAAAATTGAAAGCAGTACTATCCAGCAGAAAGTTAAAAGGTAACTCTGAGGAAAATTATTAGAATGAACAAAAAGGAAAAGTTAGTGAGGCAGAAAAGAGGCAGGACAACAGCAGGGAAAATAAAAGAGAATCAAACTACATGGTCCAACATCCAACATTATAACAGAAGATTCAGGAAGAACAGAGAAAAGACAGAGGACATTACCAAATAAAACAAGAAAATGTCCAGGACTAAAAGACACAATCCCCAGACGGAAAGGACCTAATGAATACTAAGCACAGTAAAAAAAAGATACATATCTAGGCATATTACATTAAAATTTCAGAATATCAGGAAAAAGTTGATAAAATATTCCAGAGGGGAAAAACATTATAAACAAAAGGCTAGAAATCAAAATAGCACCTCTCAATAGCACACGACATGGACAAATATCTTCAAAGCTCTGAGGAAAATGCTCTCAAGCTATAATTCTATAACTAGCTATATTATCAATGCAAGGTAGAATAAAAACATTTTTAGACATGTATGATACTTAAAAAGAAAACCTGAGATCTAAAAAAAGGGAGATCTACCCAGGCGTGGTGGCTCATGCCTATAATCCTAGCACTTTGGGAGACAGAGCTGGGTGGATTGCTTGAGGCTAGGAGCTGGAGACCAACCTGAGCAACACAGCAAGACCCCATCTCTAGAAAAAAATAGAAAAATTAGCCTGGCCTGTTGGCACACATCTGTAGTCCCAGCTACCAGGAGGCTAAGGCAAGAGGATGGCTTGAGCCCAGGAGTTGGAGGCTGCAGGAAGCTATGGTAATGCCACTGCACTCTAGCCTGGGCAACAGAGGGGGAGGAGAGGGGCAGAGAAGGGGAAGGAGGGAGGGTGGAAGGGATCCAATGTAGGGCAAAAACAAACTAAATCCCCCAAGATGATAGGGAGGGGAAGTTAACAACTCAAATTAGAATAGGAGGATAGAGGGCTTCAAGAAAATAGCCAAGAAAAAAAATTAACTGGTAGATTACTTGATATATTTGACCACAGAGAGAGGTTCTGCTAACAGAGCAGAAATCATTATAGAAATGCAGAAAAGCAGCTAGTTAAAAACAGATTACTTTTTACATGGGTGAATGTTGGGGGGAAAAGAAAAAAAAATAAATTTTTAAAAAAACCAAATTACTAAACCACAGAAAAAACACTCAAAATCAATCCTATCATATCCACTCACCTATAATACCTGACTTGTTCAGAGGAAATGGACAAACATCTTGAACTAAGCAGCAGCATTCCAGGGAATCCTTTATTAAAAGTACATTCAATAATCTTGGATTGCCAGATTCAAGACTAGCAATCAACACCTTGCTCTACCCTGTGCCCAGGTTCACACTTTCTTGGCTTTCTTTACTCTGCTTCCCCTACCTAACTTCCCACAAAACATAATTCCTACTTCACATGATTTATGAGAAAATGACACTGACTACAATTCATTGTAACAAATTTTGCTCGACATTTCATTTTGTTGGAATAGATACTATAAATCTAATCAATAGAAGGAATTTATATTCAGAAAAACCAGAAAAATGTTCTATTTTCAGTTTTGTTTAAATCAGTTCATAGTTAAAAGTCTAGAGACACTTTTTATTTATAGCCATAAATCATACGCTCTGCTTTTCCTCTGGAACCAAATATGGTCCTATACATATACATTCAGATTTGAAGACCCAAAATGACATAACAGCCCAGGCCTCACCTTGTTTCTATACCATTACAAGGTCAAATCCAAACTAAGTCAAAAGATGTCTTGTGGCCCAGAACTACTCTATGAAGTTAATAACCAATTTAACCCAGGCTTAAAAGTTTAGAATTATTCCATAGCCAAAAGTTTACTCTAGGGCAAATATCTAGTTTAGCCTATTTCAAATTCCCAGATAAGCATCAAAGTTTCTGGAGTCCCTCCAAAACAAAATATCTGTCAGGCTCTCTTTACAGAGGAGAATCTTGGCCCTCTAGTCAGGCTTTAACCAAGCCAGCCTTCCAGTGGGGAGAATCATTCCTACGGAATTTAATCAATGAATAGCATTCATTCGATGCTCACCAACATAGATAATCCTGAATGATCGACCATCTAGAGATGATAAAGTAAATGAAAAGCCCATGAATTTCAGTCCCTTTTCTAATACATTTTCAACATTGATTTGGATAAAAATAAAAATGACACCAAAACAATAATCTATCATAAACAATATAAGGAATCATTTTTTAAACAGAATATAGAGTTACACAGAATAAAATCCAGTAAAACTATTACTATACTAGAATTAAGGGGACCCCCACAAAATCTGAAGTCTTTGTGTTCTTTATATTCTGAATGAAAGACTTCTTCCCTAAATAGAGATGAGCTATACAAAAACTACTTCAAATTAACTGTGGTAGCAGGTGATAAATTTTATGACAGATTAATAAAATCCAGAAATTGGCAGCATCATATTTTCCTTACCTCAAAAGTTACCAGTTTCTCAATCTATACTCAACTATAAAACAGCATAATCAAAGTAAATTCTGAAGTGTTTAAAACCGTTGTATTGGTTGGTACCTTAAGGAAGAACCTTAAAGATTGCTTCCTGACTAAATGGGACCCAATGGGAAATTATACAGGTTTATTGATAAATAACCATATATGAGACAAGGTAGTAACAGAGTACTTCACAAAGTAATTCCCAGTGATACAGTATTTGGGCCTGTAATTTGGAACCTGGAATGTCTGTCCTCAACTTGACCTCACCTCCAACAAACTAGAGAATAATCAAGGTTATACAATTCCTTCATAAGGACTCCTCGGAAAGCAGAATCTACCTAGTATAAAAACCAGAACTGTACTGGTTAAACCAAGTTACTTGTCCACTTTGTCCAAATACCTTTCATCTCCTAAACCCACTTCTTTTCTCCACAATACAAATAGTCCAATTCCTAAATCCTGCTCACCCATTGTCAAAACCACCTTCAGTTTTTGAACAATGTTCCTTTTTCTTAAGAATTCCATCCAAGTGTTTAAAGAAAAAGAATTTAGTAACATAGTTCCAAATGGCCTGTTTCACATGGAACCTACGTGTTACAGGACATTTCCAGACATAATTGTGGCTATTCACACCAACAAAGTAATGTTACTATTATTGGCCATTAATCAGTACAAATTAAGAGCCTTGGGGCTGTCAAATAGTACACATTAAAAGTCTCGTGGTACTGTACCATACAATATGATGGTATTTACAAAAGTAGTATGTCATCTGCAACATAAAAACACAGATTTAGTGACCAGTTATGATCTCTTTCTTCACAAATCATACACTGCACATCGTTAACAAGTTGCTAATTTAGCTTGAGTATTACGGCTTCCCTGTTTCTTCTCTGTTCACCCTATTGGTAAATAACTATTTTAAACAAAGAGCTGAAAAAGATAAAACAAGACAAGGAATTTAGTTGTGAGACACATAAACCTCTCGTGTTCATACCTAGAGAAATGAAGATCCCACCTACAAAGGCTGAACAGGAAAAGGGAACAGAGCTATCAGACAGTCTTAACCTCTGCTTTTTCCCATAAAGTGAAAAATGGACGCAACTTCACGCCATTTAATTAAAGGTCTTAAAGATAAAAGCCTCTTTAAGTTGTGAATTAATCCAGATATTTACCTTAGTTCTTCACCACCCTTTGAAACACCATGCAGGAGTCCCAAGACAATCTTCCTCTTTCGGTCCTGAATTGAGGAAGCAGAAGGGGGGCGGGGGACGGGGGAGAAGGATGCGAGGAAGACAAAACGAGTGAGGAAAGCAAGCGATCCTAAGATTCTTCAAAAAGTACAGCAGCCTGGGGGCCGCCCGAAGTCTGGGATATCTAAGAGAAATTGCAGGAACCGCCCACGTAAAACAAAACACTACAGTTGCAGAAAGTTTCCCGCGCCCCGCCCCCGACTTGGGCCTACACTGGTGCGTCCCTCTCCTAAACCCCCTAAACTTTGCAGGTATCCTTGGGGAAGGGCTAAGCAGGGCCTACCAGCACTGCCAGCCCAGGAGCTCCAAGGCCCGAGCGGCGACAGCCAGGCGTGCTCGGTCGTAGCTTTCTCCCGAGCCAAAGGAGGTAGTGGTGACCCGCAGGATGGCCAGGCCAACCTCCCGCTCCGGCTTTCGATCTAAACCCCGGGCGCGGCTGCCAGGGGAGGAGCAACACAAGAAGAGGCAGAGACTGCAAGGGTGTGGAAGGTTGGGGGCGGTGGCAAAAAAGCGGAAGACTAAAAAGTCGCCGAGAAAGCGGCGTAGTAAGCCCTGTCAGAGACACCCGGAAGATCGACGTGACCCGGATGAGAATACCGGGAGCGAGAGGTCACACTTCCGGCAGCCACCTCGCCCCGTCCTGCGTGCGCTTTACTCAATTGCGCAGGCGCAGGATTACCCGGGTTGGCCAGAGTTGGTCTCTCAGCGGCTGTCAGGGCAAATCGGGAGGACAAGGACTGACCTAAGACGAGAGGAGCTTGCCATCAGCGGAGGGCCGGCGACGGAGGGCTGTGTCCAGGCCCCGTGCCTGAGCTCACGTGTAGCTGCTCTTGTTCTGACAAACGTTTTCTACTAAATTCTTCATGTGTCGGCGGAGTGACTCGTACCCAAAGAAGCTCTTTCTGAACCAGTTCAGTATTAAGCTTTATTTGTTGTTTTTCCTCTCCAGTAAATAAGAGCTGCTTTGGGACGAAAATGACTTATTTATCTCTAAAGCCCGACAGACTCAGCGCCCTGCCCATAATAATTGCTAGCATTCACTAATTCACCAAGTATTTATTGGTATTTCTTATTAAGTAAGCTTTAGAAGTTTACTGAAGTATCTAAATTGTGTATTGCAAATCTGTTAACAGTATTTTTCTTTTTCTTTTCCACACACTCTCAACAGTATTTCTTTATTGTCCTTTTAGTATCTATAAAATCTCATTACCGAAATTGGTAATTTGTGTCATCTTCCTTTTTTTCTGATCAATCAGGTGAGAGGTTTAGCAGCTTTACGGATCTCAAATCTCAAAGCCCGCTTTTGCTGTCTTAGATTTTCTCTATTTTTCTGTTTCATTGATTTCTGCTCATATGTTTATTATTTACTTTATTCTGATTTTAATTTTTAAAGTTTTTATGTTTTTCTAGTTTCTTAGCTCAAAAACTGACGTCATTAATTTGTGATGTCTTTTTTGTACTTCAGGCATTTATGGTAGCATAAATCTCTCTAAACAGCTTTAGCCCCATCCCACATATTTTGATGTATTCTGTTTTCATTTTTCTTCATTTTGAAATACTTTATAATTTCCTTACTGACTTCTTTTTTGACCGGTGGGTTCTTTTTGTTAGTCCGCAAATATAGAGGGATTTTCTGATTATCTTTCTGTTACTGATTTCTAATTTCATCCCATTGTGATCAGGGATCATAGTTTGTATAATTTGAATCATTTTAAATGTATTGATACTTGTTCTGTGATCCATGGTGTGCTCTATCTTGGCAAATACTCAGTGTGCATTCGAAATGAGCATGTATTCTGCAGTTGCTGGATGGCGTGTTCTACAAATGTCAATCATGTCAAGTTAGTTGGTAGTGTTCAAATCTTACTGATTTTCTATCTACTTATTCTATTAATAAGAGAGTATTGAAATCTCTTATTATAATTATGAATTTTTCTTTCTCCTTGTAGTTCTATCAGTTTTTGCTTCATGTATTTTGAAGCTCTGCTATTAGTTGCATAAACATTTATAATCGTTCTGTTATTTAGATGAATTTATCCTTTGTGCAAGTTTTGTCTTTATGAAATGACCCTCTTTATAAATGATCATTTTCTTTTCTGGTAATATTCTTTGCTCTGAAGTTTAATTTGATAGTAATATAGCCACTTCAGCTTTCTTTTATATAG
>NW_012155284.1:3406495-3408434 GCF_000956105.1 Propithecus coquereli
GCTGTCTCTCTGGATCTACCACCACACCTGGGGCAGAGGCCATGCTTCTCCTGAACTGCAAGGAGCTGAGTTGCTGCTGATGACCGAGCATGGCAGGGTGCTAGTCCATTCCTGCAGGGCACAGGTCTCTTCTAACGGGCAATTCTGGCTTGGGAACTTCCCATTGGCTGAGTCAAAACTCTGTTAGAACAGTACTGCAGTCTTTTTCTATCCAAGTCTCCTTCCTTCTTCTTCTACTTTAATAGACGTCAGATGTGCATTGGAATCTGAGGTTTTTCCCTTCCTACTCCTGATTCCTCTCCTTCATCCTCCACAGAGGCCTCCCCAGTAAATCTTTTTCATATCTAAAATCTTATCTTGGCATTCACTTCCTAGAGAACCAGAACTAACTCAGAGAGCTCAGGGAAACCTTTCCCTGACAGAACAGTAGAAGTCAGGTGAAAATTTGAGGTAAGAAAGACAACAGTCCTGAGATAAACGGGAGCCTGGCATAGTGACCGACACATGGTTGGTTCTCAATAAACATTGCTTGACTACATGGAATGCTAAGTGCTTTATGTATGTCATGTAATTATTCCTCATAACCAATTTACAAAAGGAGTTCTATTATTATCCCTCTTTCACAAATGACAAAACCGAAGGTAAGAGCTGTAAAGTAAGTTGCCCAAGGTCAGGCAGTGGTTTAAAAGTACAGGCAGGGTACAAACTTAGGTTTGTTTGTTTCCAAGCCTCTTATTTTTTAACTCCTCAACTACCAAGTTATCCTGGCTCCTTTCACAGCAATTGAAAATGGCCTTTGGAAAGAAAATGCCTATAATATAATTTTTGTATTCATAATCCATCCAAAGGCCACTCTACCTCTTCTGAAAACAGAGCAAGAGACATCCTGAATTACCCTGGTGATGTACGTGAAAGTCATGAGGCAAATGAACAGGATTTCATTAATGGAGCCCACGTTGTAAGCAGAGTTTTCTATAGTTAGAAAAACAGAAGGTTAAAAGAAATCTTAGGAAGTTCCTCTTTTTTTAAATAATGCCACACGGAAATACACAGATATCTTTCTAATTAGGAAGGAGTGACTGAAATAAGAGGTATATTTCCAAGATTAAGTCTTTGTGTGGATAAGTTAGATAAGTATAGTATTAAAACTTTTCAACTTGTCAACTTCTCACTACGCAATGTGATCCTCTACATGTCCCTGCTTCGCTTTCAGTGTGCATTCTTCTGTATGAAACTTAAGAATGTTTACGGGCTATAAAATTGAATAATGTTCATGGGAATTCAAAATACACTACTCCACAAGCTATCTCTAATGACTTTATCGTACAACAATCTCAGCTAATGATAAGAGAGTACTAGAACTAAAATAAAGTTTAGCAATTATCCCTGCTCCTCATTTTACACGTAAGAGAAAAAGATGGGTGTATTAAAGATAGAAAAGGAAATAAATTAATATGTACTAAATCACTTTAAGTATATCGGCATGTAATTTCAACTTACATATTGCCTGAGAATAAACAACATAATCAAAGAAGGCAATTTGCAAATTCTACATGAATATACTGTGAATGTAGTTCTTTATTCATTCACCTGAATAGAGTATTTGGAAATTTCAAGTTGAAATTACTGCCATAGATTCTTCATGCCCTCAGGAATTACCATGACAGAGTATAAATTAGAGTAGCTGTTTGCTCAGAGTGATTAATCAGAGTGATTAATGGCTGATTAGGTGGGGGAGGGGGTTAAATAGAATTTATTATTTTCTAAGACTATGAAAAAATATAAATTGGTATCTCAATTTTCCTTTCTTTTTTGTCATTAGGGAATGTTTGCTGAACACATATGATTCAATATGGCCCAAATTAATATCACAGCTCTTAACTTTTATTACTTTGAAAACTGTAAAGAACCATACAATGTAAAATAGTGTTCTAAAGTA
>NW_012155284.1:3408484-3412541 GCF_000956105.1 Propithecus coquereli
TGTAAAGTTATCCAGAAAACTGAAAAGGAGGAAATACTTCCCACCTCATTCTTTGAAGCCAGCATTACCCTAATACCCAGATCCTAGATGTTAAACAAGAAAAGGAAACTGCAGACCAACGTCCCTCATAAACATAGGTACAAAAATTCTTAACAAAATTCTAGCCATTTTTATTCCACAATATATAAAAAAATACATTATGACCAAATAGGGGCTTTTGTTCAAAAGCCACTGTTAACAGAATGAAAAGACAAGCCAAAGACTGAAGTAGATATTTTCAAATCACAAATCTGATAAAGAATTTATATCCAGAATGTGTAGTTTTTAAAATTCTCATACCTCAATAATTAGCCCAATAAACAAATGGGCAAAGATTTTAAGAGACACTTCACCAAAGAAGCCATCTGGATTGCAAATAAACATGAAAAGATACTGCAACATCATTAGTCGTTAAAGAAATACAAATTAAAACCTCAACAAAATGCCACCATCTACCTATTTAATGGTAAAATCAAAAAGACCAAGCATGGCAAGTGTTAGAACGTAGAGCAACTGAAACTCTCATATTCTACTAATGGGAATATAAAATGGTACAACCACTTTGGGAAACATTTTGGTAGCTTCTTAAAAAGTTAGGCATATATTTATATGCGATTCAGCCATTCCATTCCTAGGTATTTACCCAAAAGAAATGAAAGCATATATCCCTAGAAAGACTTGTACACAAATGTTCATAGCAACTGTGTTTGCAATAGCCAAAAACTGGAAGAACACAAATGTCTGTCAACAGGTGAATGAATTAACGATTCATAGTGTATCCATACACTAGAATACTACTCAGAATAAAAAGAAATTAGCTATTGATACATACAACAATATGGATTAATCTCAAAATAATTGTGATCAGTGAAAGAAAGGCTAAAAAAAACAGTACATACTACTATGGGATCCTATTTACATAAAATTCAAGAAAATGGAAACAAACCTTTAGTGAAAAAAAGCAGGTCAGTGGCAGCCTGGAAGATGGTGGTAGTGGGATGGGCAAAGAAGGACAGGAGGGAGAGATTACAAAACAGAAACTTTTAGGAGTGATACTCATGGTCATTATCTTGATTGCTGTGATAATTTCATGTATATATTCATATGTAAAAACATGTATATGTATATGTACATAAACATATGTATAACCTATTAGTCTCAAATTATGCCTCAAAACTGTTAAAATTCAAAAGAAAAAAGGTATTGGCCCATGTTGCACTCTGAATACATCTCTTAAACTATGCATGATTTTATAAATTGCTACACTGGTCACTTGGAAATACTGGTTCACTGACATGCAGATCTTCCAAATGTTAACACATTTTATCCTACATTGTCAAAAAAATCACATATTACTCCTGATCTCCTCGGAAGAATCTTTATGTATTTGGATGCTGTCAAGATCACAGTGATGATACAACTTTTACAAAAGTATTTTTGCTTGAAAGCTCAATTATATCAATGACAACTAATAGGTGTTTTCCTTGAACTGATAGTTTCACTTTACTTGTTTTCATGAAAATGTTTACCAAGTATCTAAGTCTGTATAATCAATTTGTCAATAGATCTTTTAATAAAAATGGTGTTCCATGATAAAAGCAGCTAGTTCAGCTTGCAACTGAGTCCCACAGTGCTTTTCTTGAGAAAAAGCACATGATTTACTCCTGTTATGCAACAGAAGGGATTCATGAATGTTTCTTATTTTTTCATAGAGAATATGTAGTATTAGATACGTAGTCAAGGGTCAAGATTTAATAAAATTTATAATTTTCACTGCTTCATTAAGAACATTCTTATGTAAAACTGAAACTTTTTTAAAACTGCAAGTGAATGGCAGTGAAAAATATAAGGACTATTAATTAATTCATACCAGTTGTATTCAACTGGAAGTGATTTTGGCAATGTCTGGAGACATTTTTGGTTATCACAACTTGGAGATTAGATGCTATTGTCATCTAGTAAGTAGAAGCCAGGGATGCTGCTAAATATTCTAACAATGCATAGGACAGCCCCTCACAAAAATATTATCCAGCCCAATATTCCACTGTATGGATATAGCACATTTTGTTTATCTAGTCATCAGGAGATGGACATTAGGGTTGTTTCTACTTTTTGACTATTATAAATAATGCTGCTATGGGGCTGAGTGTGGTGGCTCATACCTGTAATCTCAGCACTTCGGGAGGCCAAGGCAGGACGATTGGTTGGGGCTAGGAGTTCGAGACCAACCTGAGCAATGTAGAAAGACTCCCCCCCATCTCTACAAAAAATAAAAATATTAGCTGGTATGTTGGCACATGCCTGCAGTCCCAGCTACTTGGGAGACTGAGGCAGGAGGATTGCTTGAACCCAGGCACTGGAAGTTGCAGTGAGCTGTGCTTGTGACACTGTACTCCAGTCTGGGTGATAGAATAAGACCCTATCTCAAAAAAAAAAAAAAATACCCACTGAAGAAACAAGAAAAAATTCATAACAGGACCTTGGAGTTCTACTGTCTTTGTGCATGAGTGATGAGTGGACATTCATAAGTTCATCTTCAAAGCTTCGCTTTTGGTTAAGCTTTGCTAATATATTAAAAATAAAGATGCTCCAGAAAAAATAACCTTAAGCTGGAATCTGCAATTTTTATTGTAATGTAAGACTAGTTTGGAAGTAGTAATGTGTAGAGCAGAATAGAGAGAGTGGATAAAAATAATTCCCATTCGTATCTTGTACCTATTTGTGCCATCTCATCTTGTGCATCTTGGGGATGGAGTGGTAAAAAAGATTGATCTAGGAACTACCCTCATAGAGCCTACAGTTCAGAGAGAGAGAATAACCTCTAAAATTTAGAAAACAAAAATTTTATTTTTTTTATTTCAATAGATTTAGGGGATACGAGTAGCAAATAACTAGGGGATCTAACCCATTATGAAGGGGGTGATGGCCAGTGCTATACGCTACTCAAATCTCCAGTGTGGAGAGCACAATTGACTGACAGACAAGCCCAGCTGCTGTCTCTCTGGATCTATCACCACACCTGGGGCAGAGGCCATGCTTCTCCTGAACTGCAAGGAGCTGAGTTGCTGCTGATGACCGAGCATGGCAGGGTGCTAGTCCATTCCTGCAGGGCACAGGTCTCTTCTAACGGGCAATTCTGGCTTGGGAACTTCCCATTGGCTGAGTCAAAACTCTGTTAGAACAGTACTGCAGTCTTTTTCTATCCAAGTCTCCTTCCTTCTTCTTCTACTTTAATAGACGTCAGATGTGCATTGGAATCTGAGGTTTTTCCCTTCCTACTCCTGGTTCCTCGCCTTCATCCTCCACAGAGGCCTCCCCAGTAAATCTTTTTCATATCTAAAATCTTATCTTGGCATTCACTTCCTAGAGAACCAGAACTAACTCAGAGAGCTCAGGGAAACCTTTCCCTGACAGAACAGTAGAAGTCAGGTGAAAATTTGAGGTAAGAAAGACAATAGTCCTGAGATAAACGGGAGCCTGGCATAGTGACCGACACATGGTTGGTTCTCAATAAACATTGCTTGACTACATGGAATGCTAAGTGCTTTATGTATGTCATGTAATTATTCCTCATAACCAATTTACAAAAGGAGTTCTATTATTATCCCTCTTTCACAAATGACAAAACCGAAGATAAGAGCTGTAAAGTAAGTTGCCCAAGGTCAGGCAGTGGTTTAAAAGTACAGGCAGGGTACAAACTTAGGTTTGTTTGTTTCCAAGCCTCTTATTTTTTAACTCCTCAACTACCAAGTTATCCTGGCTCCTTTCACAGCAATTGAAAATGGCCTTTGGAAAGAAAATGCCTATAATATAATTTTTGTATTCATAATCCATCCAAAGGCCACTCTACCTCTTCTGAAAACAGAGCAAGAGACATCCTGAATTACCCTGGTGATGTACGTGAAAGTCATGAGGCAAATGAACAGGATTTCATTAATGGAGCCCACGTTGTAAGCAGAGTTTTCTATAGTTAGAAAAACAGAAGGTTAAAAGAAATCTTAGGAAGTTCCTCTTTTTT
>NW_012155284.1:3413577-3414720 GCF_000956105.1 Propithecus coquereli
GCCTTGTGCAGTAGTGGCACCAGTCAGGTAGGGGAAGTTAGAACTAAATCATGAGTGTAGCAGCTGGCAATTCAGCCCTTATGGCTGACTAATGTTCTAACTGTGCCAGTCAACCTGGGAGGATTATTTCGTTGAAATTTATTTTATACTTTGGAATTTTAAATACGTTCATTTTAAAAAGAAAATGAAAATATAAAACATGAGTAAAAATGTATTAATAAAAATAAAAGGACTTATTTTGTAAAATTTGGATTCAGTCAAAAGGCTACTTAAGGACCTAGAAGGCCACATGTGGCCTTAAGGCCACAGGTTCCTCAGCCCTGGTACAAACATTACTTTTTCCATGAGATTACCTCTACGTAGAGACAGCATCACATGGATACCAAGATCCCTTTTCACTCTTGTCTGCTTCTCCCTTTTTGTAATTCCCCACTGTCCTATCTCCAGGATCTTCTCCATCTAGTCAGTGCCCTACGCAGTCAAGTCCCTGGAGATTCTTGTCCCTGGCAGTCCTAGGAGGGCAATCGTCAGACCTCCGGATCTTCCAATTGGATTGGCTCAGGCCTTTCAGAGCCTTCAGAGTGAAGGACCTACAAAACACACACACAAACACATTTTAAAAACAAGACTTTTTTTGCTGAAAATATTGCTCTCCTCCCCTAGTATAACTTGGGTATGTTATTTTGCTAAAATACCTTCTTCTCACCATGTGGGATAAGGGGAAAGAACAGGAAAAGAGTGTATTTTTTTCAAGAATAAGGTCATCGCTGGTCCATGCAGTGCCTTTATGCTAGTTAGAAAAAGGCATAACCCTCCCACGGTATCCAGTCACATGGGAGAGCCACACACAGCCAGCACTGCACACTGCTTTGTGAGCAAAGCTCAGTCTGAATTTCAGCCCCCCCATTCCCTCAGTGGATGCTCTTGTGCAGATACAACTTGTTCAACTGTACAGAGCAGCCCTGCCCAAGAAAGCTAGCTATTAATAATAGATGCTGGCTGGGCGCAGTGGCTCACGCCTGTAATCCTAGCACTCTGGGAGGCCGAGGCGGGTGGATCGCTCAAGGTCAGAACTTCCAGACCAGCCTGAGCAAGAGCGAGACCCCGTCTCTACTAAAAAAATAGAAAGAAATGATCTGGACA
>NW_012155284.1:3414770-3420246 GCF_000956105.1 Propithecus coquereli
TTTGAAATATTGTAAATATAATCAATTATACAATAGACCCCTGGTCTTAGAATAATCTAATTCTTCAGTGGTAAGAACTTAAATTCTAAATGTATAAATTCTGCTTTTACAGAAATACTGGCTACTGAACAAGCCTACCTGACAACCTGGAATACACCCATAAATTTGACTTTATCCTTTTCTTCTTATCTGTATACATGGGGACAATTGTGAATTAATTTTTAAAAATTATTATTTCTTTGCAAAAATAATCTCTATTAGAAATCCAACTTTTAGTGCTGGTGTTGGAACTGTAGAAAAAGAAAAACAACCTAATTTTTTTTTCCTCAGATCATGTCATCAGTTCAAAAACAGCCTAATTAAGAAGTGGTTCCTAACCAGAAATTTTATTTTTTAAAAAATGCTATGGCAAAATTTGTCATTTGAAGATTTCTGAAAGTGCCAAAATATGTACCCCAAGAATGAAGAGTGAATGCATTATAGAAAGGAAATTATTTGCATGACTATGCAAAGAAGCAGTAAATCTCTTGATATACCAGCTAAAATTTTCAGTACCTCAGCAAGACCCCTGTCTCAGAAATGTATCTATTAGAACATCATCAGACTTAATGATAGATATTAGCCAACTAATTTCCCTTGCTGTGAGTCCATACGCCCTGAGCAACCTTCCGGTTATAATCTGACTTCCTGTATTGTATCCCTACAGGAGAGGGTGGACATATCTACCAGCACCATGGTGGATATTTTCCATTTGTCCTGCATATGCATTCCACCTGTCCCATCCTGCTTTCTGTCCTCAAAGATAGATGTACATGGGCTCCCCCACCTGGCTCCCTTGTCCATTGGGATTCCCACTGAATTGGGCCAATGCAGAGCATCAGGAGACCAGGGAAGGGAAGAAAGAGAGGTCAGGTTATTCATTCCCCAGGCTTCCCCCTGTGGCATCATTGAGGGTCTCAGGTGGCTTGTTTCACATAGCCCTCTCTGTCTCTGGGTTCCAGGAATCCCTCCTTCTCCTTACTTCTTCAGAACTTTGGGC
The DNA here is from genome assembly GCF_000956105.1 of Propithecus coquereli. Lineage (NCBI taxonomy): Eukaryota > Metazoa > Chordata > Mammalia > Primates > Indriidae > Propithecus > Propithecus coquereli. Next base: position 3,415,810 of record NW_012155284.1, read on the forward strand.
CCTCAAAAAGTCTGACCTGAAACCCTGCTTTTGCTTCCAGAATGTCTAGACAAGTAATCACAGTCTATCCCCAGAAAGAACAGTCCTCCAATTAACTAATCATGAGCACAGTGTCCAAACAATGGTACAAACCAGGGGTGGGAAACCTTTTCATGTTGGAAGGCCGCATTAATTTAGCTGTAATCAAATAAGGCTGCATTCAAGAAACTTTGATTAGATATATTTAAAAATACGCATTATTTTGTAAAAATCTAACTACTATGTACTTAATAATTTCAAGAAATGAAAACTATTTGTTAATTTTATTTTTTTTCTTTTTAAAAACGTCATTTATAATATACTTTGTAAAGCAATATTTATTTCACAAATGCAAGAAAGGCTCAATATTAAGAAATGTATTGACCACATTCATTGATCAAAAAAATCCTTTGAACACCTGCTTAGTTGTTGAAAAGTCATTTGATAAAATCCTGAGTCATTCCAAAATGAAATCATAAAATTACTAGAAGAAACCATGGGATGATTTTTAAAAATAATCTCAAAGTAATTCTTAGCAACTGGTTTCTTGATGAGTCCCAATCCAGTGGGGTATAAACATAGAAAAGTCTTATTTTAATTTTAACTACTGGTTTCAACTACATTGTGTCAAATCACCTTTTCCCATCCGTTAATAAAAATCTAGGAAAGAGTCTATTACTTTCTGGTAACTTCAGGTTATTAAAACTCAGTCCAGTTCAGTTTAAAACTCTGAAGTGATATCCAGTCCAAAGCTTTCCCCTCTGCTATCACTGGTTACACTTGCAGCTTGAGTAAAGAGACCATACAATTAAAATAGAAATTGGAACACTCTTGAGTGAAAAGTGGGCACTAATAATAAAAATAATACCTTGGCTGTGTACTGAGGCTATCTGGGACAAATTGGATAAATAGTCACCCTAGGTTGAAGGAGTTGAAACAGGGAGGACGGACCTTCCTCTGCTTTGTCAAGCCTCTCCCCCTGTGGATTCTAAACCCAGCTACTCTGGTGCTGGGGAGTGGGAAGGAGGGAGAGAGAAGGCAGAAGCCATCTGGCACATCTAGCAATGTTTGGGTGGTGGAGAGATATCCTTGGATCTGTTTGATTCCATGCAATAGCCTTTTCAAGCCGAGAGATCACCCATTTTAACACCCTCCTTTCACAAATGAGAAACCTGGGGCCTGTGAAGACGACACTCTTGCGAGGTGGTGCCTAACGAGTGGTAGAGCCTGGACTCCGCACGTGTTCAGCCTCCTCTCCGGCATCCCCATGTCGTGCACGGCTCTGCCCTTCAGAGCCAGGGCATAGCAGTTAAAGGGGTGCCAAAAAACCCAGGAATCGAGATAAATAATATTGGAATGTAATGTTTTAAAAGTCAAAAGCAAAACAAAATAATCTAAGACAAGCAAAATATCACAATTCTAAATGAAGACAGCATCAGTATTACTTTCCTTTGCCTCAGTCTCTAGTAGCCAGAGTGCCCTTAGCTTAGATGTCTAATATTCATCTCAGACTGACACATCTGAAACAGGTCTCTAAGGTTACCTGTTCCTTCCTCAGGCCTCTGCACGTCCACAAATGGCCTGATTCATCAGGCTCAAACCCAAGAGTCATTCTTTATTTTTCTTTTTTGAGACAGGGTCTTGCTCTGTGGCCCGGAGTGCAGTGGCATCGTAGCTCACTGCAACCTCAAACTCATGAGTTCAAGGAATCCTCCTGCCTTAGCCTCCTGGTAGCTGGGACTACAGGCATGTGCCACCACACCCAGCTAATTTTTCTATTTTTTTGTGGAGATGGGATCTCGCACTTGCTCAGGCTGGTCTTGAACTCCTTGGCCTCAAGCAATCCTCCCATCTTGGCCTCCCAGAGTGCTAGGGTTACAGGCGTGAGCCATGGCGCCCAGCCCAAGGGCCACCACACCCAGCCCCAAGAGTCATTCTTGATTCCTCCCTTTTTCTCACTACCTATGTGCAACCCATCAGCAGGGCATATATTAGTAGAATATTATCCCGTGCTATTTCTATTCTCTGGTTGTCCTCATCTCCAAGGCTACCACTTTTGTACACACCACCAAGATTATTCCTTACCTAAATCGCTGCAATAAGCCTCCTACCTTTTTGTTTTCACTCTTGTCCTCCTATAGTCCATTTCCTTAAAATGCAAATCAGATCACATACCCCCCTTCTGCCAAAAGTCCTTCAGAGTATGCTGGATAGCACAGTGTCCCCCCAATGATATGTCCAAGTCCTCACATCGAATACCTATGAATCTTGGGAAACAGGGTCTTTGCAGATGTAATTAAGTTGAGAATCTCGAGGCAAGATCATCCTGGATTTAGGGTGGGCCCTAAATCCAATGGCCGGTATCCTTAGAAAGGAGAGGAAGAGTTGACACAGAGACACAGGGACAAGGCCATGTGAGGACGGAGGCAGAGTAATGACTGTACAAGCCATGGAGCGCCAAGCATTTATTTGTTAATTTTAGAGTTAACTAACCTTTTAATGACTTTGTTGTGTCTGCTTTTTGTTGGAAAGCATTTGAATATTTGGTTGCAGCATGGAGGTCTGCAGTGTCAGTTGATCTTCTATCAGTCATTTGTGACCTTAAGGGCATCTTGATTTGGGTTAGGCAGAAGAATGTAGGTTTGCAGCAATGAGTGGTTGAAGAGCAAGAAAACATTTTTCGGACATGTTGCCAAAGGCATGGGTATTCTATTGCAATTTTCCATATTTCAATTGGATCTTTCTTAGACAATGACTTTAAAATGTCATCTATTGAGAGTTCAATCAATTCCATCTGTAGTTCTTTAGGTGCCTTGGTGATATCTACTAGATGAGGCTGAAATGCTAATTTGAGTGTGATGTCATGATTCTCGAAGTCAGTGAACCTTACATTGTATTCTCCAAGTAATAGGTCTACAACAGCTGCATATTTTTCAAATGATTCACACATATCATCCTGCTCATCAGTGACCTTTGCTCACTGGGAAAAATGTTTATCTGAAATTTCCTTTCAAAGAAGAAGTGTTATGAAAAAAGATAGCTTTTTTCAAAATGCTTGGATTTTTTTTGCCACATATCATATACAGACTTAGTTTTACCTTGCAAAGAAATATTCAAGTCATTTTGATTTGACATGATATCACAAAGAAATGCTGCATTCCTACAGAAATCTTCTTTCAGTAATTCACATTGCTGATTCTGCTCTTCATAAAATTTAACTATCTGTTCTAGCAAAGATAAAATTTTGGCTTACACCCATCCTGTGATAGCCAGTGCACTTTAGAATGACATGGCAAATCCACCCTGAATACCTCATTGTTCAACTTTAGCATGTTACAAAGCTGATGATGCCACCTTGTATTTGCACGAATATATTGACAATACTTATAATTTGTTGCAAAGTGTCACTTAATATAGTGACTTTAGCAAAGAGATTTTGCTGATGCAAGATACAATGAAAAGAAAGGAGAGTGTCTGCATCTGTTAATATTTTTTTATTTGTACAATAAACCCTTCATGTTTTCCTATCATGGAAGGTGCACCGTCTGTACATATACTCACTAAATTTACCAAATTCAGTCCAACTTCATGACATTTATCTTGAAAGTTGTTAAAGATATCTATTCCTTGTGTTCTGTTCCCCAAAGTACCCAAAGCTAGTAATCCTTTGTAGCAAAGAATCTTCTGTTATGACATGAATGAAGTATAAAACCTATGCCAAGTCAGTAGTGTCAGTTGATTCATCCAAAGCAATTGAATAATATAAATTTTCCATTTGAAGCATTGCATGAAGTTGTTCTGTTAAGCTGAAGTCTAATTCATGCTGCTGATCAGCTATGGTTCTCCTTGAAAGAGGCAGTTATCTGTACTTTGAAACATTATTGGGGTCTAACCATCCTACAACTTTAACCATACATTCTTTCACAATTTCTACAGCACTGAATGGCTTCCCTTTTTTCCAGAGTATATAAGCTACTTTATAAATTGCTTCAATGGCATTATTTCCAGGTCTTATTGCTGCTTGAAAAAGTTGTCTTTGCTTTTGCTTTTCATCTTTTAATTTCTGCAATACCACCTTTTGTGCCTCTCCCTCTAATTTAAAATATTTGTGGTCCTTATGAGTGTTATAATGCTGATGAACACTGCGTTTCTTTAATGTTGATATTGCAGTATCACAAAGAAGGCAAATCATTTTATCTTTGGCAGAAAGAATATTGCAATTCCCAATCCTCATTAAAAAAATCTGTTTTCTTCATTCAGTGTTTTCTTGGTCTTCTTTGACACGATGGGCTGTTAAACAGACAGAATTTAAAAATACTGCTGAGCTGTGCAACTATTCACAAATCCCATTTCAAACAGAAACACTGTGCACCACTGTCAAAAGTTGATAACAGACTGGTCTACTCGACCCCCATAAAC
>NW_012155284.1:3420296-3421388 GCF_000956105.1 Propithecus coquereli
ATACTAATTATTAATACTTATTAAGAATGGTCTAATTTCAATTCAGATACCTGTATATTTCATCGTTTCCTGAGTATTTTTATGTTTAACCTTAACTACAACTAATAGCCAGAATTCCTTCCCTCCCACCACCACCACTGCAAAAAAGTTACCAGACCCATTGTTTTAAAGTGAAACTGTGAATATGCATGGGAAGAAGTAAGGAGTATCCTCTGATTCACTTTGAAATGTATACCTGAACAACTTCATCGCTACCACAAGGAGAGAACCCTAAGTTGAACTTTAGTATTAATATTCATAATTATAAAGTAGGTGCATAAGAAATACTTGCTGAATTGAATTTTTAGATGTTAGTTACAGAAATTGCAGAATTCAGTGGGTGGCTCCAAATTCTAAACACATACTAGAGGTATATACTTGATATTAAAATTACTTACGAACTTTGGAGGCCAGCTTCTTTTAGCTATTGCAGCATGGCAGTCATATGCACTTGATCACACAGGAAACAACTTGATGTTTTGGGGAAGTGGAAGGATAGAACTGAGGGAAAGGGGATAGAAGGGATGCCGAATACTCAAATGGTGCCAGTGCACTACCCAGATGGTGCCATACTGATGAATAATCACATTATCCATTGATCAATTGGAACATCATCCAATACTTAGTATCTGGAAAGTGGATATATTTAAAACGATAGATAAAAAGTATAAGTGATACAGGAGAAGATGAAAAGATACCTTCAAATTGAGGTTAAAACTGAACCCAAAAATGAAATCAGGAAAAATAAAATTATAAAAATATGTTCAGCTATCTGTAGAATGACATCCCTGGAAAAAATTTAAAATAGGCCAATATGAAGTATTGGTAAGAATGTGGAACAATGAGGTTGGGCGCGGTGGCTCACCCCTGTAATCCTAGCACTCTGGGAAGCCGAGGCAGGAGGATCATTTGAGCTCAGGAGTTTGAGACCAGCCTGAGCAAGAGCAAGACCCCATCTCTACTAAAAAAATAGAAATAAATTAGCTGGACAACTAAAAATATATAGAAAAAATTAGCCAGGCATGGTGGCACATGCCTATAGTCCCAGCTGCT
>NW_012155284.1:3422843-3423152 GCF_000956105.1 Propithecus coquereli
TGTTTTTCAAATCCTCTCTTTCCTGTAAGAGCAGGGGCTTCAGTCTCTGTCTCTGGACAGGAGATTCAGGTAAAGAGCTCTGCAGAGAACTGCCTCTGCCTCTGGTCGTAAGCAGCAATGGCCAAAATGGGGGTTCTTTGAAATGTCTAAAATAATTCATTTATATGCACAATTGGAAAAACCTGAACCAGACAAATTGAATGGGAGACTTACTTTCTTTTTGTCCTGGCTGAAATCTTATAATAAGAAATTTGGAAAAAAAATTTTAAGAGCTCTAGGATCAGAAGTCAGCTCCATTAAAAGCTGATA
>NW_012155284.1:3423202-3460487 GCF_000956105.1 Propithecus coquereli
TTGGTTTATTTTGGTCTGTTGGGGCCTAGTACAGGAGCTCGATCCAAAACAATGGCCACCTATAATTTTTGTATAACACATAAAAATGGAATTATACATCTTGTTCTACAACTTGCTTTTTAAATTCAACAATATATTTGGCTAGTCTTCCACATCACTGTGCAAACCTATATGAATGTATGTTGCTTTAGACAGCTGCTTATTGTTTCATAATATAAATATGTCATAATTTATCTAAATTTATTTAATAATCTCCTATGGTTGAATATGCAGATTGCCTCCAAGTGTTTACTATTAAATAATGTTACCATGAGTACCCTTCTACATACTCCCTTATTTCACACTTTGGGAGTATTTTTTAAGATCCAGATGTGTAATTACTGCAGAGAGTTACAATGATGTTTTGAAAAGACAGGAAAACTCAGGTTCTAGTCTTAAATCTGCCACTTCTAATCTGTGTAACGCTAAGCAAGTCACTTCAACTGCCTGAACTTCTGTTACTTCATCTGTAAGAGAGGGAAACATCTCAGTCCACTTCATAGCATTGTTTGAAAATCAAATAACTAAGCCAAAGCATCACGGTTAATTCAGATTAGGTTTCAGTTTAGTTTTAATAGGAGTATTTCCTCAGCCTCTTCATATCCTGCTGAATCTCATTCTATGGCATGAAAATTTTTAGTGATTGATTGGAATGTTCCTCTTTTGAATACATAATAGGGAACCAAGTAGAAGAATATTATTGAAATCAAATAAACCAATGCATTATGGGGAAATAGGTCTTTTTCTTTGGAAGAATGAACTTGAGATTGCAGATTTGATCATCCTTATAAAAACATGGAAGTGGCCCATAATAATCTCCAATAAAGAACAGAAAGAAAATATCTGCTCTAGAATTCTATAAGGTCATAGACAGAAAAGTCTACAAGACCTTTATAATCAAAGCAATTACATTAATAAAATAATTTCAACTGGTTGATAAAGTACCTGTGCCACAAATCTTGTTATCAAAAGACCTGTGCTTGAATTCTGGCTTTATCACCAACCAGTTCTGTGAACAAGTAATAAGCTCACGGGTCTTTTTTAAAATAAAATGGCAATAATAAAAATAGCTACAATACTTCAAGAATTACATGAGGCTATATGTGAAGAAAGCCGACAGAGACCCTTGAGAATTGTGACACTAAGTAGATGTAATTAAGGTAAAGGGAGAAAACAAGAAAATTCTCTCTGAACTTCCACTTTTCTTACCTGCAAAATGAAAGAATTGAATTAGATCATTTTTAAGGTCCTTTTCACTCAATAATAATAATAACAACAGCTACATGTATAAAGTGCTTTCTATGTATCAGGTACTGTTCTAATTGTTTTACATTTATTGATTCATTTAATCTTCACAGCAAAACTATGAGGTAGGTTTTCTTATCTGCTGATATTTGAAGGAGACTTTTCTAAATTATTTTTACTCTGTTTTATTTTAAAGCTTTATTGACTAATAAATTTATTTAGAGGTGCATTTTCTTTTCTTTTTTTTTTTTTATATTATCTATATAGTTATCTAATGCTGCATAACAAATTACCCCAAAACTTAGCAGCTTTAAACAACGGGCATTTATTATCTCACATAAATTCTGAGGGTCAGGAGTCTGAGGGTGGCTTAGCTGGGTGGCTCTGTTTCTGGGTCTGTCATGAAGTTATGGGGAGGTTGCTGGCCAGGGCTGCAGTCATGTGAAGGAGCTGGAGGATCCGCTTCTGAGCTCATTCATGTGACCGTTGGTGGAGATTTCACATCTCACCATGTGGGCCTTTCCATAAGGCTGCTCATACAACTTGAAAGCTGGTCCCCCAGAGTGAGAATTCAGAATGAGAGACTATAAAAAAGAGAGAGAATAAGAAAGGGAGAGAGAACCCAAGACCGAAGCTGCAATCTCCTAATCTTGTAGGTATATCCACTCCCCTAATCTAGGAGGTGACATTCCATCATTTCTTTCACATTCTATTTGCTAGAAGCAAGCCACCAAGTTCAGCCCAAACTCAAAGGGAGGGAAATGAAGCTTTGTCTCTGAGGGGAGAAATATCAAAAGAATTTATGAATATATCTTTAAAACCACAATGAGTAAAAACAAAAATATGACAGATAATGGTGTACTCACTGTCTTAAACTGGCAGTGAAATCATTACCTTATCATATTTTTCTCTAAAACATTTTCAACAAAAAATAAGCCAGTCACGGTGGCTCATGACTGTAGTCCTATAACAGAGTAGTCCCCCCTCCTCCCATAAATATGGAAGGGTAATATTGACAAGGGGGAATATGTAACAGAAGAAATGGCTTGAAAAAATGGCAAAAATGTTCTGTCTGTTTAAAACATCCTCCACTCCTTTTGTTTTTATTTTTATTTTTTATTATTTTTATTTTTTTCTTTTTCTCTTTTTTTTTTTTTTCTATATCCTGGACCTGAGATCATTTTAGCCAAAGATGGGATTAATCCAAGCAGAGGTCACTAGATTGTCCTAACTGAAGATGGGATTGGTCAGAATCTTTAAAAGCTCTGTAGTTCTGCTCAGAAGCAGGACATTTTGGTACTTTGAGGTGGGAGTCTGCCAACCTCCTCATTTGCTGGCTAATTAATAAATTCTTCTTTCCTTCTCAAACCACTGCTCATTCTTCTGATGCGGCCTCAAGGACAAGTGCCAAATTTTCGGTAACAGTCCCAGCTACTCTGGAGGCTAAGACAAGAGGATTGCTTGATCTGAGGAGTTCAAGATCAGCCTGAGCAACGTAGTGAGAGATGCCATCTCTAAAATAAATAAATAAAACATTAGGAATAAAATTTTGTTTGTTCCCAAGCCCAGTCCCAAACCCTTTCTCCAGACAGAAGTAACAACTATCAAATTGCATGAAATATCTTTCCAGTCTTTTTTTATTCTTTTATATACACATAAGTGTAGTGAAAACAATGTATAGTATTATTTTCTGGATTTCTGAAAAAATTTATAAATGGTATCATACTTATATATTCTGTAACTCCTGTAACTCGCTTTTTTCACTCAATGTTGTTTTTCAGATTTATGTATACTATATATTTAGACCTAGTTGAACATTTCATTGTATAAATAGACCACTTCTAATTCATCTATTGATGGAGATTGTTTCCTAAATTATAAATCACTAGTATAATCAAAGCTACAGACAATACCTTTATTCACGTTTTCTTGTGCACATGTGGAAGAGTTTTTCTATCTCAGTTTTTCTCAGATTTTTTTTTTTTTTTTTTTTTTTAGAGACAGGGTCCCACTCTGTCACCCAAGCTGGAGTGCCATGGCCGATCATAGCTCACTGTAGCCTTGAACTCCTGGGCTCAAGCAATCCTCCTGCCTCAGTCTCCTCAGTAGCTGGGACTACCAGCATGTGCCATAATCTATGTTATTTTAAATTGCTAGTTGAAACCCACTGAATTGATGGCTAGACCCACTATTGGGGTCTCCATCTATAGTCTGAAAAATAATCTTCTGAGGCCTATATCTAGCCATTATGGCATATACAGGTTATGACAGTTTAAACTTTACAAGATATTGCAGAATTATCCTTCCTAGTAGTCATATCAATTTACAATATATGAGAGTTCATTTTTGCCCACATTGACACCTACACCCAATATCGTCAGATTTTTCATTGTTGCCAATCTCATTATTGGGTCTCATTTAAGGGTTGGATGAAAGCAGGCCTTCATAAATGTGTTATTTCTTTTGTGTGGAAGACAGGGATGTAATGGGAAAGTTTCCCATGCCTGTCCTCACTGCCGCTGTGTGCAATAATTAAAGAGAGAAAGGAAACACTCTGAGGGCATCCCCTGGAGGAATCGTAGGAGCCTCTGGAACAGAGCCAGACCACTCTGCCAATGCACCTTCTGGGCTCCCAAGGGAGCTACTTCAATGCATTTACCACTTTCCCCCAGCACTGTGCTTTCCCAGCTCTCCCAGATATTCGGCACCCATTTATTTCCTGCTACACAGAAAGCAGACCATCACATGAAAACTCTGCTACAGCCTCTCCTTCATCTATAAACTTATTGATATCTGTTCCCATTCCCTTTTCTTTCATCCTACCCCAGAACAAGTGGTAACCTTCTTGCTGCCCAAGGCTAACTTTTCCAGCCCAGCCCAGAGGTCTATTCCCTCCACCCTCTGAGGGCTCTTGCTTCATGAGTGATCCCCTCTTTTGCCTATATCTTTGTTTTTTGTTTGAGACAGAGTCTTGCTCTGTCTTCCAGGCTAGAGTGCAGAAGTGTCATCATAGCTCACTGCAGCCTCAAACTCTTGGGCTCAAGCCATCCTCCTGCCTCAGCCTCCCAAGTAGCTGGGACTACAGGAGCGCACCATCACACCTGGTTAATTTTTTCTATTTTTTGTAGAGACGGAGTCTCACTCTTGCTCCGGCCAGTCTCGCACTCCTGGCCTCAAGTGATCCTCCCACCTCGGCCTCCCAGAGTGCTAGGATTACAGGCTCGAGCTACCACACCCGGCCTTGCCTATTCTTTAACTCCTCTCCTCCCTTCTCTCTACTGCATCCTTCCCTTCAGCATACAAGCATGCTCAAGTCTCTCCTTCCTGAATAAGGTCTTCTCTTGGTCCTTGTTCCTCTGCGTCTTATTTACTCTTATTCATTCTCAGGCCCACCTATCACTTCTCAGAGAAGCATTTCCTTTCATCCATAAGACATATTCTTTTCCTTCATAGCATTTACCTAAGTATGTGTTTATGTGTTTATTTGTGGGACTGCCTCCCCTCCTATGCAGTTAGCTCCAAAGGTGAGAGACCTTATATCCCTAGAGCCTCACTCAGAACAGGCACTCAGTTGCCTGGCAGGGGCAACTGTTTAAAGGCATTGTGTCCCTAACTAGCTGTCTCACCCATTATCTTCATGCTCCTAAAATCTGTGATACAAAGAACAATGTATAGCTAATCAATAGCTTATGTTATTTTAATGTAAATTCTTGTTAAAACAAGAAAACATCAAAAATCCTTAGGAACTGCCTCTTTTTTTCCCCCCTTTGAAAACCCACTTGTAGGGCCAGGTGCGATGGCTCTTGTCTGCCTGTAATCCTAGCACTCTGGGAGGCCGAGGCGGGCGGATTGCTTGAGCTCAGGAGTTAGAGACCAGCCTGAGCAGGAGCAAGACCCCGTCTCTACTAAAAACAGAAAGAAATTAGCCAAACAACTAAAAATAGAAAAAATTAGCCAGGCAGGGTGGCGCATGCCTGTAGTCCCAGCTACCCGGGAGGCTGAGGCAGGAAGATCACTTGAGCCCAGGAGTTTGAGGTTGCTGTGAGGTAGGCTGATGCCATGGCACTCTAGCCCGGGCAAGAGAGTGAGACTCTGTCTCAAAAAAAATGGCTACTGCTAATCAGAATGATACACTCAAGGCAACTTGAATATGCTCCCAGTTGCAGTCCTCAAACTTGGCCCAAATAAACTCTCTACTTATATTAATTTTGCCTGTTTTTTTCTTTTAGATCAGCAAGATTCAGAGTGACTCCCCTCCAACCACCTGGTGTTTCTCTCTGAAAGCAGCATTTGGTACCAGCACAAACCCCTTGCGTTCTCCTCTCCAGAAATCCCATCAAGTGTTGTGGGTGGGCCCTCCTGAATCCAGATCTCCCTTTCTTTTCTTTCGGTTGAGGTCTAGATTTTATTTGAACTGTTTTTCAAATCCTCTCTTTCCTGTAAGAGCAGGGGCTTCAGTCTCTGTCTCTGGACAGGAGATTCAGGTAAAGAGCTCTGCAGAGAACTGCCTTCTCTGCCTCTGGTCGTAAGCAGCAATGGCCAAAATGGGGGTTCTTTGAAATGTCTAAAATAATTCATTTATATGCACAATTGGAAAAACCTGAACCAGACAAATTGAATGGGAGACTTACTTTCTTTTTGTCCTGGCTGAAATCTTATAATAAGAAATTTGGAAAAAAATTTTAAGAGCTCTAGGATCAGAAGTCAGCTCCATTAAAAGCTGATATTTGGGCTATGATTGTTTTTTTAAAAGAAAGCTTTTCTGCTTTTCCTCTTTTGGATCCTGATTCTAGGAGTTTTTTTCTACTGTACTAAAATCCTTTTTAAAAAATGTTTGACCCCTCTGTTTGTTCCCTACCTTGTTGGCATGATTTTTGCTGAGAAAAATGTAAAATTTCATTGGCCTTTTAGAAAGCTTAAAATCTCTGCAAATTGGCTCCTCTAAGACTGGTTCTTCTACTTCCATTTTCTTGCTCTTCTGTTCCTCCTTCCTTTGGCCATCTTTGATACCACGTAGCAGGCTTCTAGCAGCCAGGAAACCCCTCAAGGCACACAGGAATATGTGCCACACACACCCCCTTTTTGGAGGTCTTGTGTCTCCCTCGTGGAATCTGAAGAGTCATGGGCAGGCTTCTCTTATGTATGAAGCTCTGCTCTCTTTTGCATTGAGTTTCCAGATCTCTTTGACTTTGGGGATACCACGGATTACCTTGTACTGTGGGGGAGAACTTGACCTTTGTGTGTGCAGTGGCTGGCAAGCCCCTGGTGAAACCTGTAGTTTTGGGAGTGGCTGCCAGCAGTTGCAGTGAATGGTTATTACTGCAGGGGGCACTTGTTTCTTTGTACCTCTGCATTTTTAAAAAAAGAGCTGTGGTTTTGTCAGGTTTTAGTCTGAAACATCAGTTCTTGGCACGCTCATGGTTCTTGGCACGCTCATGGCCGAAGAATGACCAGACACGCCAAAGTTAGGCAAGCATGAAAACAGGGTTTATTGAGGAGAGAAAGATAGGATTATAGGGCAAGAGCAAGATATAGGTTTACAGAACATGGTACATACGCCACAGATGACAACCCGACCCATTGTTGCAGCAAAGGGAGAGCCGAAGGAAGGGTGGAAAAAGAGAGCTTCAGATTATGGTCTGGATCTTGTTTTATGGTTTCCAGGTAGGGATCTCCCCATGGTTCGAACATCACCATAGAACCACTTTGATTGGACAGTTGGGGAGCTGCATGACCTGAGTCTTACTGTGCATGTGGGTTCTTTCCAGACTGTATGGTACCCATGTGGCTTGGTCTGTGGGCTAGAGAGTCCTCTGCATTCTTTTGCAGCTGATGCACCAAGTTCTGATTGGCAGATTCGTAGGGTATTCCCTCCTCCCCCAGGTATGGAGAATTACGGTGGGGCAGGACCAAGATGGGGGCAACAGACCCGGAATCCCTCACTATCTACCTAATAGTTTGAACACTCCAAGGTTATGGAAACACCAAGGGATGGGACCCCTGTGGAGAGTGGAGAATGGGTTGAACACAGAGTGGGCTGATTGGTGTTAGGTTGCCCACCAGCCTTGGGGGGATATCTTTGCAGTGGGGAGCACTGTGGACCAGACCAGTCCCGTGGCATTTCCCTCTTTCTGGGGACCAGGGATTCCATGTAAAAGTGGGATCCTTGAATTTTAAAGATCTAGAGGCTCTGCCTTCCAGCTTTTCACATATTTAAATATTATACCTAGAAAACTGCAAATGCTTTCTTTGCCCTTTTCATTAAAGGGTTCCACCCTAAAGTCAGAAATCTAATTAAGAAACAGGCTAAGTTGGAAAAGACCACCTTATCAAACAAAATCAGTCTTCAAAATATAGCTTTCTGACATTTGGCTGGCTATTTTGAAACTCTTTGTAAAAGATATTTACATCTATAAAGGAAATCTCCATTTGTAAGGGCATCTCCCTCTCTGCACCTCAACCACTAAAAACTTTTACCTTGAGGAAGAGATTGGCTTAAATTTTACATAACTTTTGTTCAAGATACTTTTTTTGGCAATCTTGTCTTGACTGAGCTTTTAAAATGCCCTTCTTTGTCTCAGCAAATAATGGTGGTTAGGTCTAAGTTTCATGCCTTTGAGATGTAAATTTGCGACCTTGTTTCATCTAAGAGTCATGTTTTTGGCACTGCAAATTTAGGGTTGCTTAGCTAACAACTGTCTAGGGCAATGGGACAGGTAATCAAGAGATTGGTAGTCCAAAGTGGGGAGAAAAACTATTTAAAAACTGTCAAATGAAGAACCTTATAAAAGCTATCAGATCTGCTTCTGTCTGTGTGTCTGTATTTACATATGTTCATGTGTATTATGTGTATGTGATATTCCACTACCACAATATATGAAAGAGCTCTAATTCATTGGCTTAAAGAAAAAGTAGGTGCTTAAATCAAATATTTCATCATAAAAATAGAAACTAGTGTTAACATACCCAAAAGGGGGGGTTCTCTCTGTTGCTCTCTACACAGAAAACCCATTACTGAAACAATGAGAATTGTCAAGTAAATAAAGGATTTATTGTGGAGGATGTGTCAACCGGGACAGGGGAAGAATTCAAATCCACCTCCCTGACCAACAGAGTCAGGGGTTTTTCTGGAGGTGAGATAAATAATACATGAAGGGAGTAAACATCATTACATATTTGGGGCAGAGTAGATGGCACACAAGCACAGTGAAAATCATGCTAACACATACACTGCATGTTCAAAAAGTGGCAGATAAATCTCTCCCAGAGTGGGTATTTTAGTAGTATAATGAGCCAGTGTAATTGAAAGTTCAGTACTTGTCCTGAGGCTGCACCAGAAGAACAGGGACAAGTAATTTAAGAAGGAAAGAGAAGCTTATTAATCTGCCGGCAAATGAAGAGGTTGGCAGACTCCAGTCTCAAAGTACCAACTCCTGCTTCTGAGCAGAAGTACAGAGCTTTTAAAGGTTCTGATCAATCCCATCTTCAGTTAAGTCAATCTCATGACCTCTGCCTGGATGAATCCCATCTTTGGCTAAGATGATCTCATGACCTCCTCCCACACAATTCCCTTGAGCCATCTCCTGTGGCACAAAGAACAAAAGACATTCCCCTGCCCCACCTGACCACTGGCCTGAAGCAGGGATGTGGGTCCTAGTTCTCCAAAAGGAGTGGAGGTTATTTAAACAGACATAAAATATTCTTGCCATTTTTTCCAAGCCATTTCTTCTATTACAGTAGGAGTTAATATTGGTCATTGTTTCAGTCTAGTGCACAGGCAGGATACGGGGAGTAAGTTTGCTCAGCATGTCCCTGGGCATGATCTGCAGTGGGGTGTCACTTACCTTGTCTTCTCCAGACAAACAGGTGGTATAAGGCTTTGTAGTGTCAACGGAAAAAAGACCAAACTCTGTAAAGTAATTTTAAGGAGATTTACTCTGAGCCAAATTTGAGGACCATGACCCGGAGCCACACCCAAGAGGTCCTGAGCAGTGGACTCGCAGAGGTTGGGTTACAGTTTGGTTTTATACATTTCAGGGACACAGGGGTTACAGGTGAAGTCATAAATCAATACGTGGGAGTCATACATTGGTTTGGCCCGAAAAGCGGGGGAAGCGGGGGGAAGCGGGGGCTTATAGGTTATAGGTGGGTTAAAATATTCTTTGGCCTGTAATTGGTTAAAGACATGAAGCTTTGTCTAAAGGCTTGGAATGTTTTAACATAAGGAGCTCTTTATCAGAGATAAGCCACTGGACATAAATTTGTTGTGTAAATTGAGGACCTGCAGGTTTGTCTTGCATACCCTTAGGCCTGTTAATGGGTTACAAAGGATGTCACCAAGAAGGGAGGGGGGCATGATAAGGCATGTCTGACCTCCTTCCTCCTGGCAGGCAATTTAGTTTTAGGGTATTCCTTTGGCCACAAGGGGGTCCATTTAGTCAGCCAGTGGAGGGGTGAGCCTTAAAATTTTATTTTAGTTCACAGTAGTTATCTCATGGCTGCAAGGAGGTTTCTGGAAAAGAAACTCAAAAGAGAATGCATCAGTGCAGTGGTGATAGGATGCCCTTGATAATAAACTATCTAACATAGAAAAATAAACTAACAGAAAAAGGAGAGAAAGATCACTGTTCCTTGCTTGATTAACCACATGGGCCTTAACTCACTGTCTTTAAGATTAACCACCTGTGGAGATTCTTTTTACAGCATTTGAAAAGAGCTCAGCAGACAGAAAGGGAGTATAAATCCTCCTCCTTCACACTGGCCAGACCAGTCTGGCCAGACCACATTCCAGAGGAGACTGATGAGACGGCCTCAAAAAGAAGAAAAAAAAAAGGGGGGAAAAACAGATACCCTAACATCTCACAGCTGTCTCCTACCAATTAGTCTGCAGCAATAAATTTTTCTTTACTGCTTTACAACTCTCAATAAAAGACCCAAGCCACTTGTTCTCAGCACCAGCATGCCTTCTTTCTTTCACTTTCATGCTGTGTCCTTTTCCCTTTTTCTCTCAGGAAAAATAGAATAAACTTTTTACTTCTTTCTATTCTAATCTTTGTGTTGAGAATTCTTTCTCATCCTGTGCCGTGAGGTCCTCCCCTAACAAACAGAAAGTTACAAAGTTCCAGTCAGCAAATCTTACTGGCCTGGGAACTTTAAACACAAGAGAACTATTAAAAAAACCATAACAAAAGTTTTCTTGCTTATGGATCCAGTTACATTAACTCATTCCTTTCAGTTCACATGACTTGGGTAAATCTTTAGTAAATAAAATTAGTTTATAGCCAGGCATGATGACATGGTGGCGCATACCTGTAATTCCAGCTACTCAGGAGGCTGAGGCAGGAGGATTACTTGGAGCCAGAAGTTTGAGACCAACCTGGGCAATATAGTAAGACCCTGTCTCTACAAAAAACAAAAACAAATTAGCTGGATGTGGTGGTACATACCTGCAGTCATAGCTACTTGGGAGGCTAAGGCAGGAAGATCGCTTAAACCTAGAAGTTTGAGGTTACAGTGAACTATGATTGTGCCACTGCACTCCAGTCTGGGTGACAGAGTGAGACCCCATCTCTAAAAAAAAAAAAAAAAGAAGAAGACTGGTTTAATATAGTTGTTTTAATGAAAACAGCTGTGTCTTCAGATCAGCAAAATACCCATGTATTTAATGTTAGGATTTTTGCTTAGGTGGGGCCTGCCAATCATTCTCAGGCTGTAAAAATGATTAACAAAGAAATTACTTGAGATGATGGCTAGCTTTGCTTAATGAACAATTCAAGCATAATTGTTAATAATGAGTAAATTAAATGAATGTAGATGAGATAAAAGTTTATAAATGAACTTTTCATAGTTTCAAATGTCCTTTTCAGTAATGTAAAGTCATGTTAGGATTAAATAGTAGATAATCATGAAATGAATCATCTCTAAGTAAGGTAAAATACTGGAACATTAATCATGAAACATAAATTTAAGTCTACAAACTTTGATATCTTATTTTCATATGGTATAGAAAAGCTAAATAGGCACAGTGACTCACACCTGTAATCCTAGCACTTTGAGAGGCTGAGGTAGAGGATTGCTTGAGGCCAGGAGTTCAAGACCAGCCTAAGCAACATAGCGACACCCTATCTCTACAAAATATTAGTATTTTAAAAAAAGAAAAAGAAAGCTAGATACATTCAGATTGTTCATAAACAAAAAAATTGAGGAAACATCTATCTAAAACAATTATGAAATAGTTTTCATCAACAAATACTTATATGAAACAGTTCAACATCACTTCCTAGGTTTTTCACTAGAAATTAAGGTTACTAAGAGTTAAAATTGTAGTTAGTATAGGTAATGGAAACTATGAATGAATGAATACAAGAGAAATAATTCTGTGTACAGAGTGTGTAAGAAAAATAGGATATGTTTTTGGTAAAGAGGATTATAAAGAAGGCATGGGAGTGTGGGTTTTGTTAAAGGAAAAGTAATTTTGTCTAGAAGTTTTTAAAGGTTGTTTTAAGTTGAAGGGATAAAAGAATGATGGATAAAACTGAATGAATATAGAAAGTTGGGGAAAGAAAGAGAATGGAAAAACTTGTAAGAGGTCATAAAAGGTTTATAGCAATCTTATATTGTGTGGTCAAAACTTATTGAGATTGGGTGGGTAAGCATTTCCATTGTGCATACCACCCTCAGTCTTCCAGACTGGTGGAATGGACAAATTAGATGATAAAAAAATCATCTGACAAAGCTTACAGAAACTTTTAACCTTCCCTAGTCTAAGGCTCTTTCATTTGCCTAACTTAGGTTCTACCCCATTTGGAAAACATCAGCTTTCTCCCTTTGAAATAATAACAGGAAAGCCCATATGCCTAGATGAAGAAGCCTATGAACTAGTTGTCCTTAAAAGTGATATTCTTCATTATTGCCAAGGCCTTATAAGTTTCTCACTAAAAATTCTAAATTAATTGAGCTTTCTTTTAACAGAGAGCTCCTGGGAGACAAAAACATCAAAGATCATGGTCTCCGACCTGGCGATTTTGTTTATTGTAAAATGCCATCAAATAAAGGATTCCTTCCAATCACATTGAAAGGGATCATATCAGAGCAACCCCACCTGAGTGGACATCTTCCTCAGTGGAGATCTTCAATACCTTGTTCTTTAGACCAGGACAAGAAAAAGACAAAATATTTATTTGGTTACCTTCGGGAATAGAAACATTTTATAGATCTGGATTTCAAAAATTGTTTTGTTAATAACTGTCATTATATGTGTCATATTTTTTATTCTTAAATTGTGCTTTGTATTTCTAGATGTCTAAAGTCTACAACAAAAAAAATAATCATGATAGCTAAATGCTTAGAAATGATCCAATGTGCCTTGGCTCCATTGTAAGTGAATGCCTTGGTTAAGATCCCATTGCTCTACCCCTTTGTGTTCCCAATCAATTCAGGCTCTAAATTCTTATGCCATGGTACCTCCCTTCTTTCCCTCTGACATGGGACAAGATTACCTCGGAATAAGTCTTACTAGTGGTGTGGAACAAACTTATATCTAAAATTTTGAGCATCACTGCTTTCAGAAGAGAAAGATTTGGATCAAAAGGGGGGAATAAGAACTGAAAAACTGAAGCTATCCTCAGGCCTCAGCTTCCTGAGTATCTTGGATTACCGTCTCCATGCCCCAGCCCCAAGGTATACAAAATTTATGAGGCCCAGAAAGATGTGAGGATGGAACTTCAGTCATGTCCCCTTGCACTCATGCCTGGGGGCAATTGTTTAAAGGCATTGTGTTCCTGACTAGCTGCCTTACCCATTATGTTCATGTTCCTAAAATTTGTGATACAAAAAACAATGTATAACCAATCATAGCTTATGTTATTTTAACATAAATTCTAGATGGAACTGCCTCCTTTTTTCCTTTAAAAACCTGCTTGTGGCCGGGCACGGTGGCTCACACCTGTAATCCTAGCTCTCTGGGAGGCCAAGGCGGGAGGATTGTTTGAGCTCAGGAGTTCGAAACCAGCCTGAGCAAGAGCGAGACCCCGTCTCTACTAAAAATAGAAAGAAATTAATTGGACAACTAAAAATATATAGAAAAAATTAGCCTGGCATGGTGGCACATGCCTGTAGTCCCAGCTACTCGGGAGGCTGAGGCAGGAGGATCCCTTGAGCCCAGGAGTTTGAGGTTGCTGTGAGCTAGGCTGACGCCACGGCACTCACTCTAGCCCATGCAAAAGAGTGAGACTCTGTCTCAAAAAAAAAAATAAAATAAAATAAAATAAAAAATAAAAACCTGCTTGTAACTGCTGTTAACAGGAGCATATATTTAGGGCAACTTGAATTTATGTTCTCTGGTTGCAGTTCTCAAACTTGGCCCAAATAAACTCTCTACTTATTAAGTTTTCCTCACTTTTTCCCTTTAGGTCAACACTATTTACCCATTTAATGTAATTTTCTAAAAACCGAGAGTATATATCACTTTTCCTTCCTAAAATAAAATGACTAAAGCCAAAAATATCAAATGCACCTAGGAAAATGAAATGTTCTAGTGATTTCCACATTATGAGAATGTGCAAAAAGCTTGTGCTTTTTATTAGTTAAAATTAAGCCATGGGTCATATCTGGCATTTGTATGTTAGGGTACAGAAATGATTTCCCAAGTATGGCACTTGGTATAATTTTAAAAATTAAAAGACCTCAGGAATAAGCCCCGGTATCAAGGTCCTCCTAACCTGTCTTGTTTCTCACTACCTCCAAGCACAGGGAGGAATTCTCTGAAATGTCTTTACCTGACCAAGAAAGCTTCCTACTAAAAGAAACACAATTGCCTTCTATCCCCTCCCTGAAGTCTCATCTAGTGCAGAAAAAAAGACAGGAATGTAACCACACCTGGATGGACTTTTTCACAAAATAATGCCTGCCTCTTGGGCTTATTCAGATTTCAAAGAAAATCACTTTCAAGTTAATGTCTGTCTCCCTGGTCCATTTATTCTTCCTAATAATTATTTACTGCCCTTTAAAAAATTATCTACATCCCCCATCTCCTCCTTCCCCTATAAAAAAGGGTTTATAAGCTTCTGTATCCTGTTGAGAGTTTGGAGTGATCACTCTGTGATTTTTCCTCCATGAATGTTAATAAGTTTGTATGCCTTTTCTCCTTTTTTTTTTTCTTTGTGAGACAGAGTCTCACTCTGTCACCGCAGGTAGAATGTAGTGGCGTCACTGTAGCTCACCGCAACATCGAAGTCCTGGGCTCAAGCGATCTTCCTGCCTCAGCCTCCCAAGTAGCTGGGACTACAGGTGCTCACCATTATGCCTGGCTAATTTTTCTATTTTTAGAGACAGGGTCTTGTTCTTGCTCTTGCTCAGGCTGGTCTCGAAGTTCTGAGATCAAGAGATCCTCTCGTCTTGGCCTCCCAGAGTGCTAGGATTGCAGGTGTGAGCCACTGTGCCTGGCCCACCTCTTCTCCTATTAATCTGTCTTTTGTCAGTTAATTTTCAATGAACTTTCAGAGGGCAAAACGTAAATTTTCTCTCACCCCTAAGCAGAATACTCATAACACGCCAGTCTTCCACACAAACTCTCCCATCTCTATTTCTCTTTTTCTCCCTTATTCTTCTCTTCCTCTTTACTTGTTCTTTTTCCCTTTACTCACGCTCAATTCAATTACCTTCTGTTTTTTCATTTTTCTCTCTACCTACTTCTCTACATTGACAGATTCAATGTTGCCTTTTAGGCCAAAAAGATTAGTAACCCTTTGTCTAAACTAAAGTGAAAGCAAACAAAAAGAAAAGATTCTTTCAACTCCACTGGGCTAGAACTACAACAAGGTATAAAGATGTTGCAGTACAATATGTGACCCAAAGAGATAAAGTCACACATACACTAACCAAGCTTCAGCTTCTAATATGCAAAAGAAAGTGCCCACTGAGCTCTTTATGAGGGTCTCAATTATTACCGATAATTCTGAAGTTCTTAAGTTTCACTTTGAAAGAAAACGACTTGTAACCAAAAGACATTAGCATTCTATCTGCATGTGAGAAGTTGTAGAGGGAATTCTCCCTGAGGCTTAGAAAGTGAGAATGGAAGCAGAAGGAAGAAGCTCTTCTTTAAAGGTCAAAGATTTATGGTGTAGAAATGTGAAAGTAGCATCCTGTGGAAAATTCAAGAAAATGAGACTGGTAGTCCTGAAATTCTGCCCATTCACTATGTCCCGACAATGCAGAGGCTACTTTGGAAAACCAAAACTAGACGACTGATCTAGGAGGCTGTACACTCCATTTGAGTGTTCAAACTGGCACGACAGGTTCCCCCCATTCTGATGTTTTCTGAGTCTCTACTTTCAAGCAAATGAGAAGAAATCAAGGGATAAATCATTCGTTTGGTTCAATTTGAAGAAACAGGTATTCACTGATTTGCAGAGTGCTTTTGGACTCAATATTTAAACGAACCAAATCTTGGAGATTACGCAGATGCTATAAATCATCAAAATAGCTCCCTGTTCCCCCTCCCTGACAAACAAACAGGCATTAAAAGAAAATCAGTGTTGAAGAACAGAGCCGGTGGGTAGGTGGTTTACAGCCTGTGGGTTGATGATCTGACAACATTTTATCAGAGAACTTTGCTGACTGGCAAAAAAGTAGTGAGTCGCTAAAGCTGAGGGATTGTTATGAATACTTAATGGTAAAGGTATTGTTTTCTGGAAATAAGGGCAGTGTTTGCAGAATATAGCCCTAAAGTCACCTTTTTTCAGGACAGAATGGATCTTATGAGGACGTCTTTTTCACTTGATAAAAAGCATTTAGATTCCTGCCGAGACATCTTCCTCCTCTTCAAGAGATTCCCACCACCCTTAATTAATCACATGCCTTGTTGGTTCATTAAGTCTTGGTGTCATTTTGATGCATACATTATTGCAATGATACATACGAAGCTATGATAATCAATCTCTGCTTAAAGAATTTTAAGGCTCTACTTCAGAGATGAGAAACTTGGAATCATCTAATTGATTCAGGAAATGAGTTCGCTAGCCTATTGCAGAGTCATTGGAGAAAAAAAGGAGAGAAAGAGAAAAATCCCCTGGGGTTTAAATCTCAAGAGAACTTTTAGCTCTCCACTATAATTTTAGGAATAGAACAGTCATGGTAGTTATAAAGTTTTACAAGTTGGCACTTCAAAAATGTAGCCTCACTGGGGCTCTTTTTTTTTTTTTTGGCTAATTGCATGTAACTGGTTCATTGAATGCGTTGGACTCAGTGATGGGCAAAAGAAGGCAACTTTGCTCTTTCTCTCTACTGCTCCTTCAAATCTTCACTGTCAAAGTATCCTTATCTATCCTTAGATGACATCTGGGGCTGAGATCCTAGCTTTTCTGGTTACAGTCAGGTATTAAGAAGCCCAGTACCATCTAATATCAAAACGTTATGTTCTCATGTGATTCAATGTTTCTCCTCACGCTCCCACTGCCATCCTGGGGCCCGAATCAAGCTTGCAAGCCCCAAATGGGAAAGGCCAGGGTGGGTGTGTGGCATGGGGGCAAAGGAGGTATTCCTTCTCAATAGTGCCACTTTATTCTATACTTTCTAGCTGCTATTTGCTGCTCTTCTATGGTGCAGTCAATAGAGAAGGTGGATTAGAGGACAAGGGCAATGATCTGTGGCTGGTGTGGTGACCTTTCTGATTTCCCATTTCTGAGGACCTCCTACCTCCAGTTTCTCTTCATAGAAAATCATCTCCTGCTGACCATTGTTTTCTCCACCACTTCTCACCCCACCCACCTCCCCTCAGCTTGAAGCTTTAGATGGCCCACACCACCACTCTTTAGAAAGACCATTTTGGTGAAGTCCCTTTTAAGATAACCAAAACCCAGCTCTTTTTAATGTAATCCACGTGCATCCCACAGGAAACCTGTATGTTTGTCCCATAGACCCTTATCTCCAACCATATTAGTCAGGGTTCTCCAGAGAAACGGAACATATATATATTCAGAGAGAGAGAGAGACAATCAAGAATTGCCTCATGCAATATGAAATTGAGGAGCTCAACAAGTGCTAAGATCTACAGTCAGCGAGCTAGAGACCTAGGAAGAGCTAATGTTTCAGTTCAAGCCCAAAGGTAGGAAAAAAACTGACGTTCCAGTTCAAAGGCAATCAGGCAGGAGGAATTCCTTCTCACTTACTGGGAGTGTCAGTCTCTTTGTTCTATTCAGGCCTTCAATTGATTGGATGGAGCCCACCCACCCGTTAGGAAGGGCACTCTGCTTTACTCAGTCCACCAATTAAAATGTTAATCTCATCCAGGAACACTCTCACAGACACATCCAGAATAACGTTTGACCAAATATCTGGGAGCCCTGTGGCCCAGTCAAGTTGACAGGCAAAATTAACCATCACGTCAGCTCTATTTACTCTGCCACCACACACCCCTTCACCAAGCCTCCTCCCACTTAGACGTTTTCGGACAGTTTCCTGATTCCTCCTGATTCCAGGGCCATATGCCAAGCTCTTTAAATTGTTCTCTGAAGCCTCCCTCATCCCTTGATATGTGGGTTTTAAAGTACCCACTCCTCTGGGGGGGTACACAAAACATTCCCCTCCCATCTCACGGGGGCAGGTATAAGATGACTCTGTGAAGGATTTAGTTTAGCCCAAGACTAATACGAAATCCCAAATCCATTCTGTTAGAACAAACAGAATGTCTGTAGTTGGAGTCTAAATGAAGAGAAAGAGAGATCCAGTCCCCTCACCTATTAGCCCATACCTAAAGCCTAACTCTCAGTTCTCATTGCCTGCCTGAGGACCTACCTATTCCCCTAGGAATTGACACAGAGAATTGCTTCATCCTTCAGCCAAAAGGTTTTGACTTTACTTTTGTAGATCTAAACAAATTAACTAGATATTCATATAATATAATAATCTACAACAATAAGTACACACATAGTAATATGGAATCATTTCCTTATAAAGTTTTAAAAATGCACACAAACCTGTTTATTTTAAGGCTATATTAATATCAGCAAAAACAAATTTCGGTTACCCATATGGCTGAGGATATGTTAAGTTGGATAATAGAATATATCTATTTTTTTTTGAGAACTTTAGTTTTTATAGTATTATACCAAAAACAAAGTAAAAAATTACCAAGTTGATTTGGTTTTCAACGTAAGGCTTACCAGATATGATGTCATATTTCCTGAAACATCAATAAAAAGAGGATGTTTCATTTTTTAAATGTATTGGTCCAATATAAATATGGCTATATCCAATAACATCAAACTTGGCCATATTAGCCTACCTATCTTTAGTATATTCTTAAGAAATACACTTAGAAAAAGTGTATTTCTTACAACATGGCTCGTATTGCAATATTTTTCACTATGTCTAATTCTCAATATGTTTTGATATATAAGTTAAAACCAAGCTTTGAGTCTAAATGAAAAAATTTTTAAAAATGTATTTCTTTTTGGTAATCCTGCCGAGTATAACTCCTGGCAGACCTGGGGGAGGGGCTTCAGAGAAAGAAATAGTTTTCATTGCTTTTTAACGGCAATATAGAATTTCCCAGTTATTTCAGAAAATTGTAGGTTTTTATTGTTTAAACTTTCTTACTATGAAATATATCATATTACTACAAGAGCGCATATATGTGTATGTGCAATTTAAAGAAGAATAGAAGATTAGCCATGTACCTACCATCCATCTTAAGAAATTAAATATCACCAGTACCTTAGAAGTTTCCCTTATGCCCCTCCCTGCTTCTTTCCCCCTCCCAGCCTACCCCTAAGTAACCATGTATTGAAACTCTCTTAATCATTGCTTGCTTTTATTAATTGCTTAATCATACACATGTGTCCCTAAGCAATATATTGTCTAATTTTTCCTGCTATTACAATTTATGTAAATGGAATCATACATATTTAGGTGTGTGATTTGCTCTTTTGTTCGACATGTTGTTAAGATTCATCAACCACTGATATTTGAAGCTGTAATTTACTCACTTTTGCTACTCCGTGGTATTCCGTTGTATGAGTACACCACAATTTAGTTATCCATGCTACTGTTGATGGATAATTGGGCTGTTTCCAGTTCTTTGTCTCTTTATGAAAAATGCTACTATAAACATTTTTATTCATGTCTCTTGGTGTATATGTGCACAAGTTTCTCTAGAGTATAAACCTAGAAGAGGAGAGTTTCAGTATTTACCAAAATAGATTAATTTCAGTTAGATAGAAAGAATAAGTACAAGAGATCTATTGTACATAATGGTGACTATAGTTAATAACAATACAGTGCATATTTGAAAATTGCTAAGAGAGTAGATTTTAAGTGTATCACCACACACAAAAATTATACGTATGTGAGCTAACGCTATGTTAACATATGCATATGTTATATATATATATCTCAAAACATTATACCATACACCATAAATATACATAATTTTTACTTGCTAATTATAAATAAATAAAATGGTAATATCTGTGGGGAAAAAATAGAGAAATCAAAGCAATGAATAGTTAAAGAAATCAAAGCAATGCCAAACTCCAGTATTTACAGAACATATATTTGAGATGATGATGACTTCCTTGCTGAATAATGACAGGATAGGGAGAGCTCATGCTGTGCTTACTATTTTGGCTTCAAAATGTTACTATTTAATATCACTCGTCCCACGGAAGAAGTTCCAAGACACTTAATACAAGTCTCCAGGTTTTTCCACATAGGAGGCAAAAGGTAGGAGAATGAGAAATTCAATGACATGGTTTACTAAGTGATGATAAATGTTTGACAAGTGATGTTACAGAAAGAACTGAAAACTGACGACTATCAGGAAGAATATGGGGTGGACAGGAGCGAGAAAGCTTGACCTCTAAGCTGTCTCGTACAGATTTACAGGTGGCTGTGTGATCTTGGGAAAATCAGACAATCTCATTGAATCTCAGTTTTTATGTCCACAAAACATGAAGTTTGGATTCAATGACCTTTGGGTCACTTCCAGCTCTAATTCTGATTCAGTAATTTCAGAATACTTTTGGAAATGACAGTTTTGCACGCCCCCTAGTGGATTCCTCTAACCTTGCAACTAGAGAAACCAATTTAAAATGGTGGTTATTGCCTCTCAAAAATTTCCCTGAGCCATAATCCATTTTAGGCATTAAAATTTCAAAACACAGTACGAAAATTAAAGAAAGTTGTATGAAGTTACTACAATTTTTTAGCACACACTTAAACGAAAAGTTCTTTGTCTCAGATAAGAATTAATATTTCATTTGAACAATCACATCTTTTAGCTATACACATAATTTTTGCATTTACTTTTTCTGTAAATGCGAGTCAATTTCTACATAAAGTGAGAAAAAAAAATTATGGTTTCTTCTCCTAAGAAAATAAATCAATTAATACATCTCCCTTCTACTAAATTTATGCCATTAATCATTATCTATATAGATGAAAGACTAAAGAATTCCTGAGGATTAAACAAAATAACTTACACAGTACCCAGCTCTTAGTAGGCATTCACTATAGGTTAAATGAACATGAATCTGAATCTGAAAAAGGAAAACGACTTTTTTTCAGTTGGAGTTTGAGTATTCCAGTAGATTGCAAAAGAATGGCATTGATGTACTTTGTAAAACTCTTAGAAACAGACTTAACCACTTTAGACTGAGTTTCTCTATTTGCAAGGGGGGAATAAAACTTCCTGATGTCTGTTGAAATGCCAGGGACATCATAAAGATTAGTGAATTGAATGTCGGTAAAGAATATTACGTTCCTTAGAAGAGCAGTGTTATGTAAAGATTCAGTTCAGCATCATCAGAAACAGGCTACAAGGGCACTATGGAACGCATTACACGCCATTTTTTAAAATAGAGTATAAAATTGCAATAAGAAAAATAACCTTGCTCGCAAAACTATAACATATCATTCTTCTTCAAAGAGAGGAAAATAAGAAAAATAAAGACTCCTACCTTTTAATTTAAACATAAAAGAGTATGTTTAAATTTAATATATGAAAGAATCAAGTTCTGAGTCCTGAATGTTTTAATTCTTTCAGCAGTTTAATAAATAAATTAAAAATAAATTTAATTATGTAAAAATACTTCAACAGAAATTTACACTTTTTTATTGTCTTTTTGTGGTTGCTGCTGCCTTTTCCGTAGTAGAGCTACCTGAGAAATCTTTTTCTATGCTTTCTTATCTGTTCATTTGATTTTCATAGAGATGGCCCAAATGAGGAAAAAAGAACAGGCTTCAAGTCAGAAAAACTAAGTTTTAGCTCTGGCTCTGCTTCTTAAGTATGAGTGACCTTGGGCAAGCCACCTGAGCTCTCTTGAGACTTGTTCTTTTCTCCAAAATGGGGGCTTTTGATAAAAGCAGTAGCTCTCCCGCAGTGATGATTAAGTGAAAGTGTGTAAATTCTCTTTAGAAATTGTACGTTTATTTCCAAATGTTTGTGATTATTTTTCACATCTTTTTTCCTTTTTGTCTATGCAAATCTATCAATCTTGACATTATCAATTATCAAGTCTTAATGATTTTTCTCCAAAACTCTCATATAGTTCATAGTCCCACCACCTCCGGCCCTAGATTCCGCATAAACCATTATCCTTCACCACCCCACCGCCACCCTAATCCCCCATCCCTAACTATCACTGGGCTCCACTCAACCCACTCTCCCACCACGGTGCAATTTCTCCTGTGCAAATGCAATCACATCTTCCTAGTGCTCAGTACCCTTTATGGCTCTAATCACCTACAGAATAAAATCTCAACTCAACCATCTAGCCCTGCCTACCTGTTCAGCTTCATCTTCTGCTGGTCCTTTCTTGCATTTCACAGACTCCTAACTCCAAGATTGTGGGGATTTTTCTGCCTTATGCATTTGCACACTTATTCCTCCTGCCTAGAATGTCCTCCTCCCACTCAACATCTCTAGTACAATTTTCCTGCAGAATCTTCTCATTCATGGCTGGCAAATCCTACTTACTTACATCTCAGTTCAAATGTCTCCCTTTCACATGCTCCCTTCCCACTCTGTTCGGATCTCCTATCTAGTTCTTCATTGTACTTGCTGTGTCCCTTTTAGACCTTGGATTCCTAAAGAGGGTTCATCGTGTCTTTTTATGCTGCTGTGTTCAATTGCTAGCACAATGTCTGCACCTAGTAAACACTTAACAATCTTTGTTGCTTGAATGAATATTTTTTAGTATTCTTAACCCCTAGACTGGTTTCGCTTTGTATGTTTTGTTTTTCTATTTTCATAGGCTTTAATCATTTCTGTATACCATTTTGACATCTTTTAATATTCTTGTAAGTAGTTATAATAACCTTATCTTGCGGCATTATTACTGTATCACATACATTATTGCTTAAGTCAGGACTTTTATAATTAGAAGGAACAGAGTATCACTCAAGTTAACTCGAGGGTAGTGTTGAGGTTGGGGGTATTTTTAAGACACTGCAGAGATACTGCAGGCAGCAAAGCTCAGGAAGCCTCAGGAAAATGAGGCTCGTACAGAGCAGCTTTTTGGTCTCTTGTCATGCCGTGGCATCTTTCTATGTATGTGCTCTAGTCCTTTTCTCTCAGCTCTATCTCTTTTCAATTTCCCCATAACTTGCCCATGAATTTTGGCTATAATTCAAGTCCCTGACATCATTTCTCTCTTTGCCCTCATTACTTTCTCTCTTTTTCTCAAATTTCAGACCTACACAGCTCATCTGTTTGGGGCAAGGCACATTCATTCATCCGTCCACCAAGTATTTATGGAACACTTAATATGTGCGAGGACTCCTCTAGATGCTGGGGTAAAGGCACTGAAAAAGACAGATAAGAATGTCTGCCCTTGTGGAGCTTACATTCTATTCGCCACAGGCAAGACACTGCACTGGCAATACCTAGAGCAGGTACCACCTCCTGGCGTCCTCAACTGGAGTGGAAGTGGAGAGGCTGGTCACTTGGTCAGCAAAGGTGAGCAGGAGGATTCCCCGGAAGGAGGTGTGGGCAGGCATGGAGGTACTTTAGCACAATTTTACTTTGAATTTTCTCTGTAGTATTCATATTTCCTTCTTTATTCTCCCTCACTGCCTATATATCTCATATATGACTTTAAAAACATTATTTTAATCTTATCTTCTTTGATTTATTCAAGGACATCATGATATTTGAATGCATTCTTTCATCTTCTAAGTAGGTATAATCTTGAAAGTAATTTGGAAAAACTTTACCTTAAGAAAAACCTAGGATTTGGAGTGTTTCTTTTATTTATTTATTTGAGACAGAGTCTCACTGTGTTGCCCGGGCTAGAGTGCTGTGGCATCAGCCTAGCTCACAGCAACCTCAAACTCCTGGGCTCAAGTGATCCTCCTGCCTCAGCCTCCCGAGTAGCTGGGACTACAGGCATGTGCCACCATGCCCGGCTAATTTTTTCTATATATATTTTTAGTTGTCCAGCTAATTTCTTTCTATTTTTAGTGGAGACGGGGGGGTCTCGCTCTTGCTCAGGCTGGTCTCAAACTCCTGAGCTGAAACATCTGCCCCCCTCAGCCTCCCAGAGTGCTAGGATTACAGGCGTGAGCCACTGCACCTGGCCAAATTTGCTGCTGCTACTTTTTTTTTTCTTTTACCTTCGACGATCAAGAGCAGGTATAAATTTGCTTCTTAATGAAACACAATCTTAAAATGATATCAGACATCACCCTTCTTGTTCTAAAACATTTTTGCAACATGTTAAAAAACAAGAGTTTTTAAACAGTTGGTTCAATTTTTCAACAAACATTTATTGCACCCTTATTAATGCTAGGCCATAAGAAGACAGCTGAATAAAACAGATAACAACTTTGCCCTCGTGGAGCTTACATTCTAGGGGAGATGGAAGAGACAAAAAAAGTAACTACCAATTTTATAGTATGAAAAAAGATGAAGTGCTATGGGGAAAAAAATGAAAGAAGGCAGACAGAGAGTGGGGGTTGTGATATAAAATAAGGTGGTCAGGTAGGCTGAGTCTTTGGAAATAGTTTCGTATTTTCTGTTCTTGATTTAAAAGCTAGAGAAATGTCAATTTATAATTCTCTTACTATAAAAAGGTAAAGTACTATTTTTAAGAACTTTTGAACTTATATACTCTTGATTAAGTATTTTTGTGTGGATCTATATTCTACTAGAAAAAGAAAAAAAATCCTAAACCAGAGCTTAAGCTTTGCTGGTTATCTGCAGCTGCTTCAACTCAACGTTATAGCAACAGTCTACTGTCTGAGTTGGCTGGCAATCTTGGGCACCAGAAGATATGTCCCCAAGAGTTGATGATCCCACAAAAAGAGAGGACCCTAGAATAACCAGGTGCCAAAAAACCCTGGTGAAGACATCTGGTTTCAGTCATGTCAAACCTCTGCAGAAAATTCTTCCATTTCATGTGGTGCATTTCACATACAACAGCTAACAAAATTATCCAACTATTAATATATGCAGATTACCATAGCATGTAATTTTAATTGTGTTCCCACATATGAAAATGGGTTTAGATTCTCTGTGTTGCTTTGCCTGTCTTTTCTTGAGTATCTTCTTACCAGCCAAATAGCCACAGGGTATCACTTCAGCTCCTAGTCAGCCAAACCAGTGGTATTTAACCACCTATGCACTGGAATCATCTTTTAAAATCACTGATGCCTGGGCCCTGATTCCAAACAAATCAGTTTCCAGGGGTGGGGCCTAGGCATCTGGGTTTTGTTTTTCTTTGTTTTGGGGTTTTTTTTTTTTTGGCTGAAGTCACGTTCATTTTCTTCTTTCTTTTCTTCTGGCCTTCCTTCTTTTCCTCTTTTATCTTTCACACATGCCTCACATATATTTATGATTTTAAATAAAGACATGCCAATTTAATCCACATTATAATTTTTTTTTTAATTCCAATTACACAAGAGATTCCAATGCACAGCTAGGGCCAAGAACCTCTGACCTCAGCCCACCAGCCTGTGGCAGCCTCCCACCCAGCACCTCTGAGGGTCTCCTAAAGCAACTGGTAGTTTGTGACCTCTGTAGGCAATCCAGCATTTGCCTCACTCTCTTATTCTTTCAACTCCGTTCCTCCCTCTCCTCCACTTATTGTCCCCTTCTCGTCTGCTCCTGTCTGAGGCCTGCCGACAGTACCTGCTGAGGCTGTTTGGTCCTATTGGTGGCCAGCGTCGGGCTAGGTTTCAGCCCCTGCTGCAAAACAGATCTAGTTACGTGGAGAGTGCCCACTCATCACTTGTGCAGCTGCTTCTGTGGTTCTCTGGGGCCACTCCAAACCCTGCCAGGCTGGCCGTCCTACATGGCTGGTGCTACCCTCAGGGCCCATCCCAAGGTGGCATGCTTTGACCCTCAGAATTCCTGTCTAACAGGTATGATCCTGGCAGAAGCATATGCTCTCAGTGTGGCATGGGGGCGCTTCATCATCTGGCCCCTTCCTCTTTCCCACCTCACTCCCCACTGTCTCCACCACAGTTCTCCGCTTCCCCTCATTCACATATACACACATGTGCCCTTATGTGTGTTAGCATATTCCCCTAGATAAAACCTTTTTTCAGCTGGATAATTATTCCTTATTCATTCTTCAGAACACTAACTCAATTGTTGCTCCCTTAAGAAGCCTTCTCTAATCCCCTAGATCACAATGTTGTTCACACTGTATCGTGATGGCTTATGTGTGTATGTTCCTGGCTTCTCTTCTCTACTCAAAGCAGACACTGGGTCTTTATTTTACATATCTTAAAATAGATAAGGGCTTCTTAGTAAATATTGAGTGGAAGAAAGCATGAATAGACCCACAGAATGTAGATGGCAAACTAGTGCTAGCTCGTGGACCACAGTTGGCCCATCGCTTTTTTTGGTAACAAGTTTTGTTGAAACGTAGCCACAGCCAGTTATGTACTGTCTAGGGTTGCTCAGTGCTACAAGGGCAGAGTTCAGTCGTTGCAACAGAAACCACATGGCTTGCAAAAGGCAAACATATTTACCATCTTGTCCTTTGCAGAGAACGTTTGCTGACCCCTGACCTAAAAGAAACCTGAGAGATCTTCTAGAGTAATCTGTCCAGTAGAAAGATAATGCAAGCCATACCGGTAATTTTAAATTTGCTAGTAACCACATTAAAAAAAAGGAAAAGAAACAAATAAAAATAATGTTAGTAATATGTTTTAACACAATATATCCAAAATGTTATCATTTCAACATGTAATTCATATAAAAATTGCTATGTGATGAGGCACTTTACATTCTTTTTGTGGTACTAAGTCTCTGAAATTCAATGGGTATTTTATACTTACAGAAAATGTGAATTTGGACTACTCCCATTTCGAGTGCTCAATAGTTACATGTGTGGCCAGTAGCTATCTTATTGGACAATTATAGACCAAATCCATCAGTTTATAGTTAAAGAAATTGGTCCAGAGAGGTTAAAAGTTTAATCTAAAATCACACAGTTACTGGAAGAACTGGCATTGAACCTAGTCCTCTTTATTCCTATCCAGGGGCTCCTTCCATTGCATAATACTGCCTTTGGCCTTGTGTGTTCACCGGAAGAGATATAATAAAAAGGTCAGGTTTCTAATTCTATACAAACATTAATAAGTTGTGAGACTGGGATATTTCTTAGCTTCTCAGAATTTTCATTTCTTCATCTCTAGAATGAAAGCATTGGATGGATGATCTTTAAACTCTAATGTTATATGACAATCAAACGTGTAGGTTTGCAAACCAGAACACGCTGCAGTTATTTTGCCCAAGAATTCTGTTCCTAAAAAGCTGTGTGTAAATATACATTCAAGACTATGTTGCCTATCACCACAACTCTTAGAGGCCAGATTTCAGATAGTCAATCTACTCAAATCTACATTTTAGTTATCAGGGCCAAGCCTAGAGCCCGGAACATTTGGCACAGAACCTTTCAGAACATCGCTATCAAGTTCCCAAGAAATTTGGAAATGATTTGAGGGGACCATTGCTGAGCAGTGAAAAAGCAAAGATGGGGCCGGGCGCGGTGGCTCACGCCTGATATCCTAGCACTCTGGGAGGCCGAGGCGGGCGGAT
This sequence comes from Propithecus coquereli, assembly GCF_000956105.1. Taxonomy (NCBI): domain Eukaryota; kingdom Metazoa; phylum Chordata; class Mammalia; order Primates; family Indriidae; genus Propithecus; species Propithecus coquereli. The sequence continues at coordinate 3,450,534 of NW_012155284.1, forward strand.
TGTTTGAGCTCAGGAGTTCGAAACCACCCTGAGCAAGAGCGAGACCCCGTCTCTACTAAAAATTAGAAAGAAATTAATTGGACAACTAAAAATATGTAGAAAAAATTAGCCGGGCATGGTGGCGCATGCCTGTAGTCCCAGCTCCTCAGGAGGCTGAGGCAGGAGGATCGCTTGAGCCCAGGAGTTTGAGGTTGCTGTGAGCTAAGCTGATGCCACGGCACTCTAGCCCGGGCAACACAGTGAGACTCTGTCTCAAAAAAAAAAAAAAAAAAAGCAAAGATGGGAGTGGTATTAGGGCCCATGTGGGGCAGCAGGGTGGCTTCCTCTCCCCGCTAAACAGCACCAGGGTTGGTCACAGGCAACGGGAAGGTAGGGCGGTGAGAGGAAACGAAGCTGGCATAATATCTATGAGAAAGTAGGGGATGGGGAACTGTGACCGTTATCAGATAATGAGATTTTATTTTGTAAATAGCAAATGTTGCAACAGAATCAATAACTTTATTAAATTTGTACTCAAAATCACAGAAGAAACAAAACAATGTAGGAGAAAGACACAGCAATGGAGGTGGGCAGGCACCCAAAACAGATGCACTTTTAAAAAAAAGCTTTGCTAAGATTTACTGTGTTCAGTTTCAAGCCCATTCACACCTTGCCCCTTCCTCATAACAGAGAAATATTACTTTCCTTCAGGGACTGGGGAAGATCACAGTATAAGGCAAAAGGTACTGGCTTTTACAGACCTTGGTATGAACCCCAGATCCTCGTGTAAAAATTATGTGGCCTTGGCACAAGCTTGTGCCTCAGTCTCTTCCTCTGTAAAATGTGCATAATAATAGTACTTACCCCATAGAGTAGAAGATTAAATGAGGCAATATATGAAAAGTTCTTTTTTTTTTTTATTTAGTATCTTAGCACACTGGGTATCACATATTAAGTTCTAAATTAATCTTAGCTATTATTCATATTCCAAAACTAGAATTCAAGAAACAAGAGAACTGCCAGCATACTATACCCACAGCTGGCGCTAGGAGACTCAGAACTGGTCTGCCATGTTTATGGAAATGGTGGTATAAATGAAATTGTGTACATGTCGGCCAGTGCAACTCTAAAGCATTCCACAGGGACTCTGACTGTGCCACCAAATCCTGTATGTTATTAATGCCGCAAGATCAGTGACTGGGCAGCTGGACATGATGGCGAGGAGTCTCCCAGGGAATCCTGCAAGGCATTTTGCTTTTGTTTCTTCATAGGTAGTTTCTTTAGAATTCTAAAACCAAGTTTTGCTTCTTTATGGCAATAGTTCATTTTTGATAAGCTTGTGCATTGCTAACTGACTTTAGAATGGTTTCGTTCATCTTCCATCTTCCTGGAAAAAATGACATGAGAGTTTAAGTGACTTCAGGTTTACATCCTGTGTAGAAAAACATGCTCTCCACTACCAAGTGGCTTTATAAAACAAAACTTCTGCATTTGTTCAGCCAGCAGAGAAGAGGTGGGTTCCCTCCCAGCTGACTCATCCACCATGTTTCCTGCAGAATGGATTCAATTCAGCATATTTGGAATGACTGGCCAAAGATCAGGGTGACAGTCTTCGGTAGTTTCTTCCTGGGACATTTCTCAAAGAAAACTCAGCTCCTTAGATAGAACAGCGGGTTGATTTTGAACTATCGGCTACAGTTTAACTAGGAGACTACCCTTTTCTCTGTAATTTAAAGTATACAAAAGAAAGGTATAATAATAATAACATCTAGCATTTATATAGCACTTGCGAGACACCATTGTTTTGACTGCTTTATATTTATAACTCACTTAATCTTAACAACTCTATGAAGCACACACCGCTATTATTAACATTCGCATTTAACAGATTAGGAAAGTGAAGGACAAGGTTAAGTAACTTGCCCAAGATTACATGACAAATCAGAAGCAAAGCCTGAAATCAAACCTAGGCAGTCTGGCACCAGAGTCTGCCTTTATTTCCCTGTGACACCCATCTAACTACAAGTTAAGAAGTATCTTTTTATTTTTGGCTAGTTTTTTTGATGGAACTTCAAGTATGTAGAATCAAAAGTCTATTTTATTTAATCAAAATTATTTATGATAATTAATTTTGATACTAAGGCAATTTATACTCTTTTCAGGACTTTTAACATTATTAGTTCTTCGCAAAAGTGATTGTAGAATTACAATACATTTTATTTTTGGATAAAGAATGAGAAAGATGAGAAGATGCACTCCTACTTTACCTCATCTTCATGTTAAATTCACAGTCATCTATCTCTCAAAACCCAGCATATACTTATCACCGCTGATGTGAAGCTTTCCTGGTCAATTCTGGAGTTAATTACTTTCTCTGCTACTGCTACAGCTTATACACATAGCTGTAATTGCACTCATCACATTGCATTGTAATTATTTGTGTATCTCATTTACGATCGCTACTTGACAGGAAAGCCTGAGGACAGGATCTGTATTTTATTCATGTGTGCATTTGTGTAATAAAGTCAACAAACGACAGATTCTTACTGAAATGTATTTGAGGAAAAACGCTTACCTTTAAATGGATTTCATATTCAGCTGATCAGGTGGACTTAACATGAGAGAAAGTTCTGGAAGCATATAATCACTGATAGCTACTCTTATAAAATTTTTCCTATTTGAAGTACCAGGGATACAAAAATATGGAATAACTTAGCTGTATTCATTCTATTTATTTATTTTTTAAGACTAGTCAAGTGCAGTAGTGAGAAGGGGGAAAAGTAGTAGAGCAAGGAGTTCAATCTGTGACCGATTGAACAATCCAGTGAGATAGCTCACTACCTTCAGACCAGGTGATCACTCTAAAGAACTGTAGTTTTTACGACACCAAATATTCATGATCCATTCTTTTAATGTTAATAACTGTGAGACTGTTTACATTTATCTACTATAATACTTATTCTAGAATCTTTTGGGGTCTAAGTTTTTAAGAATTAGATGAAATTTTGGGGTTTTTTAACTATTTGACTTACTGTATCTTAAGTATTATAATTATAAAATGTATCCAATTTTTTTTCCACATGCTGTCATTTCTCATTATGATTTCTTCGAAGAAGATATTATTTACAGTATAAAAATGAGCAAATATAACACCCTAGATTTTAGCTGAAGAAACAAGGACCATGGCACTACAACTCAATTATTCATATAGAAGCAACACATTTAATTAACATCTTAAATTCCACCATTTAAACACTGTTTTTCACATGAACAAAAGCAGAGTAATTATGTTATATAATCTTAGATTAAAATTGGTTGAAAACCAATATAGCTCTAACATGCGGTGACTCACCTTTCAGTCAATATTATCAATCAACATTTTTTTTAGAGACAGGGTCTTGCTCTGTCACCCAGGCTGAAGTGCAGTGGCACAATCATAGCTCACTGCAGCCTCAAACTTCTGGGCACAAGTGATCCTCCCACCTCAGCCTCCTGAGTAGCTGGGACTACTGCTACATGCCGCCATGCCCAGCTAATTTTTTATTATTATTTTTTTGTAGAGAAGGGATCTTGCTATGTTGCCCCGGCTGATCTCAAACTCTTGGCCTCAAGCAATCCTCCCGCCTCAGCCTCCCAAAATGCTGGCATTATAGGCGTAAACCACCATGCCTGGTCATCAATCAAGTTTTAAAAACATCAAGTTGATGTAATTTCTGCTATTAAACATATTTATTTAGCCCGAATTAAAGCAAAACTTAAGCCTGTGCTACTTCTAACTGGTTTCTTGAGTTTATTATAAGAGCTCTTTTCACTTAAAGTATTTTTGAATCAAGATTTGGAATTTATTTTGTCATCCTAAAGACGATTAATAGGGTTTCATATGTTTAAATTATAAACATACTGGTGTTCACAATATTTTTATTATAAGCATTATGGATCCTGGACCTCAGATTCCCTGAGGAAGGCTTTTAGGAACTTGAAGTAAATATTTAATAGAGGATATGAGCTTTCTGTTTTATTTTAATCTTTATTTTTCCAGAAGGGGATATTATTTAATCCATGCATATTTACTCTATATTTCCAAAAGATAATGCCTTAGGAGACGTAATGGACTTATGGAATCTAACTTCCAAATTCCCAAAGGCTCTCTATATTATGAATGTTTGCCTGTAATGGGATATTGCACAGTCTGTTGAACAAACTGAAACAATTAAACAGTCACAGGATGCCAAACGAACAATTTTTTTCTTATGCTACATTTACAGCTAGTTGTGAAGATTTCTAAGAGTTAATCTAGAACTAAATTATGTTTGCAAATATAGTACTGGAGGATTTTTCCTTCATGTACATCCTTTAAGATGTAAAAGAAAGTTGTTATTTTTGTGGAGTCATCTTGTTGTAATTTTTTGAATGTTTTTGTTGTTTTTAAATGTGTAGCTTGCTCTATTTTAAAACAATAATAACAGGAAATTTTAAAAACCACCCACAACCTTACCATTCTCACAAAATAAAATTTCATTATTCTATGTGTCTTCCTAAGATTTGTTTTGCATGTTGCCGGATAGTCTGTAGTGTTATAATTTTAATAACATGACAGTTTTCTCTCTCTCTCTCTCTCTTTCTCTCTCTCTCTCTTTCTCTCTCTCTCTCTCTATATATATGTAATATGTATATTTAGTCATCAGTAAGGCATTTTAACAGGTATAGGAACGAATGAATAAAGGAAAATAAGTACAGGGAAAGTAATCATTCATCTCTGAAATGGCTGAATCTTATATTAATCAATATCTCCCTTTGCAAACAGTCCACACTCTTTGTGCTTTGTTCTGAGAGCAAATAGCAAAGCTAACTTTGGTCATTACCAGTACTTCCTCCTGTGCAAGTCCAGGTTGACCTTGTTCAACCTATGTTCAAGCCATTTTAGTTGATTTCTCTCTGGGGCTTAGAGTGCATTCAACGAACATGTAGACCTTTGATTTATTGGTTACAAACAAAAGCTAAAAATCTTACAAGGAGATAAAACTCATCTTTGTTTCAGTTTTATGTTAGCAAGAAGAGTTGTTTCCGCCCCATAGAGACTCTGAACAGTATTTTGAACTTATTGCCTGGTGCTTCAGAGCAATGGGATCAATATTTTGAGGCATTTTTTTCAAGCCCTACAATTCCAAATCAACGTCAGCAAGTTGAACTGAACTCTATTTGGCTTTAACAATTCAAATCTTCAATATTTCTTTCCAGTTTTTTGAAAGTCAATCATATCTGTTCATTAATATGTTCAGATTTTGTTTGAAGCACAAGTGTTTTATTCATTTGTGTAAGTCTTGACTTTTTACGCACATGAAAGTAGTATAAGCTCATCATAAAAAATTAAAATATTACAGAAATATTATAGAAATTTAAACTCTTGTAACATGGAGAGCCATTGTTAACAGAGAAATAGCAGCTATTCCTCAATAACATTTTCTTGATTACTAGCACATATCTCCATGCAGAGAAACTTTTTTAATTCAATAATTCCTTGACCATTACATAGCTCTTAGAAACATACTCATCATGCACTACATACTATTTTGCACATTGTGTTTATCATTTAACATTTCTTGGCTATCTTTCCATGTTAGTATTTACAAAGTCCACTTCATTATTTTCAATTTGTTGGCTACATAGCATTCTGTGATATGTATACATCATAATTTACTTACACGGATCCACAGTGATGGACATCTGAGTTGCTTCAAGGTTGGCTTTATTTGTTTGTTTGTTTTGTTTTATTCTGTTTTGCCATACCAATACTTCAGTGAATATCCTTTTAAACATATCTGCATATACTTGAAACATAATACTTTAAAACATTTTTTAAAAAGTCATGGAATAATACTCTTTTAATGTATTTAATTCTTGTTAGCCATTCAGATCATTATTACCAGCATACCAAACTCATAATATTTCAAAATTTCTTTCAATACCCTTTAGTTCTTAAGGATAAGTACATTTTTTCTAGAATTTAAGAATATTGTCCTACAAATGACCTTCCAAAATGTTCTTTTATGATTCATTGAAGGATAGTAATAATGATTCCTTGACCATTATACAGCTCTTCAGTTTACAAAGCACCTTCACATAATTATCTCATCTGACTCTCACATCAATGTGATGTATGCAGGACAGGTTTATAGGAAAAAATTGGTGCTGACTTGGAAATTTTTACTGCCTAAAATAGTTACATAAAGTCCCTTGTTCTGCTAACTGAAGAGTCAAGGCCACTGTCACGATGGGGGTGTTATATCATACTGGTACCTTAATGTGAAAACACACTTATATGTCACTTCAATAACTGATGTTGCTAATTTACTATCCAGTTTTCAGGCATTTTATTTAATTCTCTGATATCTAGAGATTATACTCACCAGGAATTTATTAAGTAAGTGCTCTAGTAATTGCTACTTCTAAAGCAAGTATTTTAAAGACATTTATGCAGCAGTTGTTAAAGGTTGATGAGTTTCAGTGTCACTTTTCCTCCTTTGGAATTGGAAGAACAGAGGGTAAAGGTGGAAAAGAAAGTCCACAGAATGTAGCACCAGCAGGACAGTGCCTGCCAAGACCTTGGAAATTCCTGTCTCCACCCGTGATTATTTCTGTATCCCTGTGACCCCTCCTTTACCCAGTGCCTATAATGGTTGGACTGGCAATAAGCAGCGATGCTTCCCTCATTTCCCACACTGCCCGCAGGAAGCAGACTCATGTACAGGGAGAGGAAATCATTGTCATGTTGCCTCCCACTTTGGGAAAGAAAGCAATTTTGAATGACACCATCGTTTCCATAGCAGCAAACTTATGTTGCCCCATTAGTAGATCTATCCCCACCCTCCATTTAGCCGAGGATGCACTTCTGAACTTCCTCTCTTCCTACATCTACTGTAACATGCACAGGAACGCAATATCAGATCTGAAATCTTATGAGATTGTCTTAGTTCATTTTCTGTTTCTTATAACAGAAGATCTGAAAATGAGTAATTTGTAAAGAAAATAAATTTATTTCTTATAGTTACGGAGGCTAAGTCCAAGTTTCAGAGGCTGCACCCGGTGAGGGCCTCCTTGCTGGTGGGGACTCTCTACAGGGTCCCGAGGCAGCACAGGGCATCACATGGTGAGGGGGCTGAATGTGCTAGCTCAGGTCTCTCTTCCTTTTCTTAGAAAGCCACCAGTTCCATTCCCATGATAACCCATTCATCCATTTATGCATGTATGGATAGTTACCTCTTAAAGGCCCCACCTTTCAATAGCGCTACATTGGGGATTAAGTTCCAACATAAGTTGGAGGGGACACATATTCAGACACAGCAAGGAGCCTATCCAATTGAAGCCCTGCTTGAAAATATGATAGCAATTTCTAACCAACCATGATTCTATAGAGTAGCTACATTTATACTTAAAAACAAGTTACGTTACTTACAGAGAAATCACATTGCTGATATTACTTTGAAATTCTGATGTTCTGTTCTCTTCCATCAACACAATTACAGGAAGTTGATCTGCCCCTATCCTATCTGTCCAATATTACTTTGTGCTGCTCAAATTGTAGTTGGCTATCAAGTCGTTTGTCTCTTCATTGTCCTATGTACAATACCTAACACATTCTCACCTCTCTGCCTTCTCTTATATTGTTGCTCTTTCCTTCAAGTCCTCCTCTCTTGCCTATTTGAGTTCTAATCAAGTCTTGAGAGCAAGCCCCCAAGTCCCACATAAAGCCTTCCCTACTAAGACAGAGAGCCGGCTGCTGTCTATACATAGGCAGAGAGAACTCGACACATTTCTGCACATTCTGATGTCATTCCTTTTCCAACCTGTGGTCGAACTACCAGATTTGTACTCTCGACAACCACACTCTTAAAAATTGGGTGGCAGTGATCGCATCAGGCACCAGAGTGTAGCATGTGCCTTGCCCATTCTCCCATTCCTAGGGCTTTCTCTCTGAACCAAACGGGGAGATACACTGACGAGCAAGGCTGGTTTTAGTGCATATCTCTGTGCCTATCAGAAGACTCCCACCGAAGGTAAGAGTCAGCAGCAGTTGTTCAGTTTCTTACTCAAGTAGCATATGGGAACAGTGGATAGCTCTAGACTGATCAATAGCGAATGCCCTGCCCTTCTTGTTTGACAAACAAATGCCTCTTTTGGACACAAGAATGACCTCTTGGCTCTCATGATATTTATACAGCAGGTACCTTTGAACGTATTTCACTGACTCAGGATGTTTCAAGTGTGAGTATTTCACAGCTGGTTGAAATTTGACTAATACTTTCTAGTTTGGAATAATATATTTCATAAGTCTAATACATTTAAACATTTCCAATTCAGAAAATTAAAAAAATACAAGTAGTGTGGCATATCTGGAGAGTGAGCATTTCCTATTATAACTTTTTTTTTTGAGACAGGGTCTTGCTTTGTTGCCCAAGCTAGAGTGCAGTGGGATCATCATAGCTCACTGCAACTTAAAACTTGTGGGCTCAAGTGATCCTCCTACCTCAGTCTCCTGAGTAGCTGGGACTACAGGTGCATGCCAGCACACCCAGCTAACTTTTTTTTTTTTTGGTAGAAACAGAACTTACTATGTTGTTCAGGCTGGTCTTAAACTCCTGTCTTCAAGCAATCCTTCTACCCCAGCCTCCCAAAGCACTGAGATTACAGGCATGAGCCATCGTGCCTGGCCTCCTCTGATAATTTTATCTCATTTTACCTGGCTAGTCCTATGAACTACCTAAGATTTAAAGTCTTATGTTACATATTACTTGTTTAACGAGTTGATCATGGGCTTTTTAACTAGATTTATAAACTTCTCAAGGGCAAGAATCAGTGAATCAGTTGGGGTCCTAGGGAAGAAATAAAATTCATCCTAGATGGGTCAAATGAAGAGACTTTAATGAAAAGATAATTAAAGATATATAGGCAAGGTTAAGAAAAAAGGCAAAGAATGGTGAGGCTCCGTCTTCAGAGGGTAAGCCATTTTTCCCTTGGGGCTGTAGAAACGAAGAAAGGAAATAGAGTTGGCAGAGCCTGTGAGAGCTGGAGCTGGGGAGGAAGGCCAACTGGCAGACAATGTGGTTGGTGAGTGATGCCGCGACTGTGAGAGATGGGGTCCCAAAGCAGGGGGCAGGGAAGAAATACCCGACTTTCCACTCTCAGATCTCCTATGTGGTCCAGCTCAAAAAGAGTCATGAAGATGTGGTCAGCACATTTCAGCTTTCTGAGGCACAGAGTAGGACAGAGAAGGGTGGAGAAAAGATGGAGGTGAAGAGAACTAGAGAAGGAGTGGGCAGGATTGGCAAAATAACCAGCACAGCACGTTTCTATTGCAAATGGGTACAACAAAAAGGCTGGACCATTATGTACAGAATAAGAGAAGCCTGGAAACCCAAAAATTATCTGGGAAAAACTAAGTCTAACTTAACCAAACTTAGGCCCTGATACATAGTCAATTTTCTTCATTCAATCTTTCTTTTATTTTTGCTTTCTTTTTCTATCCCTCCCTCCATTAAATCTTTCTGAATACAATCCAAATAAACAAATTCAATGCTCTATTACATTCAAAGTTTCAAGTTTTTCAGTGTCAAGCTAAGAAATTAACATGTATATCTATCACTCATAGCAATAAATAAAATTAATTTACATTAGCTGGGCATGGTGGTAGTGCCAGCTACTCCAGAGGCTGAGGCAAGAGGATCACTTGAGTCCAGGATTTTAAGACTGTGGTGAGCTATAATAGTGCCATTGCACTCCAGCCTGGGTGACAGAGTTAGACCCTGTCTTTTAAAAAAAAAAAATTCATACATAACTGCCATCACACTCAAAAGTGAGAGTGTCTCCAGGGTTTTTGTTTGTTTGGCTGTAAAGTAAAATAATAGAACAAACATGTTCCTTCTGTGTAGAAGAATTTTTATGAATAATATCAAACTGTTCTCTTTAAATTTAAAATTT